>NC_040029.1:2154932-2454402 GCF_000972845.2 Larimichthys crocea | reverse complement strand
CTAGAGTGGGCTCAGGCAGGGAAATTGGTGTAATGAGGTGTTTGCATGTGTATGGAGATAGGGCCGAGTGGCAGGGGTTTAACCCTCTATTCGACCCCCTTTTTCCCCACAACTACACACACACACTCTCACACACTCGCCCTCCGGAGAGTGGCCATCTGCCACTAGCACTCAGGAGGGACTCGGGGTGTCGTCCTGCTTCTATCCCTTATATTCTACCTACAGAGATGTGTGTGTAAAAGCCATAGAGTCTCAATCTCAAGCTTCTCGAATCACCACGAGGAAGCAGGACAGGACTTGGCCCGCCGCGGTCAGATAAAAGTAGTCAGACAGGGAGGTGAAAACAGAGACGGCTGACTTGGCTAATCTGGGTCTGGTACAGAACATCCACCTGGCTGAGCTGCGGCGAGCCGGGGGCCGCGAGAGGAGGCGAGGGCAGAGGTAAACACCGGCGCAGAGTCACATGGTTTTGGCCCACTTACAAAACAAGATGTAAACAAACACCTGACCCTTAAGCTGACTCGAGGTGGAGCACCTGAAAAACATACCCAGGTTGTTGAAAGCGGACAACTTCAGGGTTTGGTCGACGTTTTGTCACGTTTCTTACTGTCACATGGGAGGAAAACACCAGATTCCAAGGGGAAGTTGGGGCTGATTGGTTTAGCGCTACTTTGATCCTGACAAACAACCTCATGTTCTTTCAGAGGCGGTGGCATCCGACCAGAGGTTTTTTCCCTGACCCAAGAGTCAGCAGGTTTTCATTCCAGCCAAACTACATTTGACTGAGAGGTTATAAACTAATCTGCGGACTCTCTGAGGTGTTTGGCCTGGAATGAAAACCTGCAGATTTTTAGGTCACGATGGCACATGGTCCAGGGGCCCAGCGTGATGTGCTGGTGAACACGAAATCAAAGCCCTCCTCCGCCAGTGGGGCCCGCCGCCAAAACCCCCCGTAGCGCATTTTGACCTCTATCACCCCGCTACGCCTGGCAGCGGTAGGACAGAGTGTTCGGTAAACAAGCCATCAGGCCTTCCATCCCCGGGTCCTGAACTCCCAGAATGCACCTCTGTCGAAAGGGGGGGCCTCACCAATGATTCTGTTTGTTGCTTTAAAAAGCTCAAGCCCCTCCCCTCGTCTTTCTACTGAGCATACAAGGCCGTGCTCCCCCCATCGCTCTCTGCCTGTCTTACTTCTGCTAAGTGAACAGCCTAATGAGGCAGAAGGGCAGCGGAGTGCACGTGCCATCCTGCTCCATTATGCACGCATTCATTCGCTCTCCCACAAACAGTCAGGGCAAGCAGCACTGGAAAACAAAACAAGCGACTCCCCCCCCTTCTCTCCACACTGTCCACACATCCCTGCCAAGTGTTCGTGGATGGAGGCTACGCCACTGGAAAAAAAAGGAACCCTGAGAAAAAAAACAAAAAAACACACACACCCCAATTTCCCAGCGTGCGTACGTGCTGGAGTCCACATGTATGTTCTTGAGTACCCTCCCACTCCATATTCAGTTACAAGCTTTATAAGAGCTATAAAATACAGTACGGAACATGTGTGAAGGTGATGAAAACAAACAAACACACGAGCTCATGTTGCTTGTAGTCTACTGCGAATCTAATATCAGGAAGGATGCAGCAGACCTTCTTTAAAATCAGTTTGCCACGTGTTTGGCTGAAAAACAGCCATCTGACTTGTCACGTACACGCTGCTGTCAAAGATGTAAATGTGAGGAATGCATACATTAATCGATTTGCAGTACTGCGGGGACCGCTCGCCACATTCCTCTCCATTTATTTACCAGAACGTCACCGTCTGTGCAAATAATAAGCACTTTTTTTTTTATAGCGTCTCCCCGCTCGGTGTGTGTGTGTGTGTGTTAAAAATGAAACAGAATATAACTTCTCTTTCCATACACAGGGGCCTTGTGGTGAAATAAAAGCCACTTTCCATTCAAAACAGCCCCCGGAGCCAGGACAAAAACAGGCCCCCCCCCCCCACTCTCACAGCAACTTTTCAAAACCCGCTCTGCCAGGAATGTGGACCGTGACATCCAGTTACCTGATGGCTGCATAGCAACTCGCCCACTTTGTTGTTTTCCCCGTCGCTGCCTACAAGGACGCACACACACACACACACACACACACACACAAAAACACATATCCACTTGTGCTGGGGCCTCACATGTCATGCGTACGAACCCTCCTCCTCCCCCCCTCTCGGCCCCTCTACGTGCTGGCAAACACATGTGAGCGTACTGTGTCCAATAAACGTCGGCGTGGGGGGGGCAGAGAGTCAAACTTGGGTTCGGCGTCAACACTCACTGTTTCTGTCTCTGTGCTCTTTGTTTTTATTTTGTTCGCTGGGATATTCTGGGACGCTGTATTGATCGTGGGGTGGTGGGAATAAGGGGTCTATGGAGGTCACGTCGATGTGCAACACATCCTAAAGCCTACCCAACTGAAAAACAACAGCCGGAAATGCCCACGGCTCAGTGTGACATTACAAGGGACAGCTTTATGGCATTCCAAACAAACCATAGAAAAATGATTAAACAGAGGCGATAAGGAGCCATTTATTACCTCTGCTCTCTCATTTTCTGTTTTCTGTACAAACAGCCTCCATTCATAATAAGCGTTGGTGGAATCCCTAAAATCTACTCGTGTATTTTTAGTATCAGCAGCCCACAACAGTAGCAGCGAGGCAGCATCCTGCTCAGTCATGGTGCTTGTTTACTTCAGAGCTCTCAGCCTGGTCACGTTTCATAGCTGCCTTGTGCTGCATTCACATGTTGTGGGAAATGTGGGGATTGCCAAATAGGAACCTTCAAAAGGACATGATTGATTGCAACAAAAACCACTTATTTTGGCGCTCCCGACTGTCGCTCTGTTGCGTCGGATAGCAAAAGCAGCCACAAAAACGCCGCTCCCGTTACCAGATGTTTAAGCGCTCAGCTGAAGAGGAGCACCTGAAGGCCACATCAGCACCGCCTACTGTGCTTTGAAATCCACAGAGGCCGTTTGAATTTGAATCTGGAGGTTTGTCTTGATCCTTGTTTTTTTTCTCCTTTCACTGCACAGTGCTGCTCTTTTCACACACATTCCTACCACCCTTCATCCCCTCCCTTAAAACAATAACACATGCAGGACTGACAAGATACATTATTTAGCAGTAACACATCTGACTTCAACCTCACTCACCTTTGGCAGTGGTTGCAGCCTCCTTGAATCCCAGACAGACATATGGTGTGCTGTGTAATCCATTGATGCCACCTTTGCAGCTGCTTGTGGGTTTGAAGCCGGCCAGGTCTTCGCACTTCTCCACGTCCCTGTTGTCCAGCAGGTTCAAGGCAATGTAGTTCAGTCCATTGGGGTAGCCGGCCGAGTTCTGCCGGTTCACGGGGCTGCCGTACTCCTCGTCGGAGCCCTCGCTGCTCCGGGACGAGATGTTCTCCACCGAGCTGTGCCTCTTGACTGCGTCGCCTCGGGCGAAAGAGGGGAAGACCGGCGTCACCGTGGCGGTAGATGAGAAGGTCTCTGAGCTGTGGCGCCGACGTCCCTGCGGATTGGCCCGGATCACCTTGGCAGAGCAGTCGGGGTCCACTGTGGGAGAGGAGTTTGCCCCAAGCAAGAACACCCCAATGCCTTCTGGGACTCCCTGGTCCTCCAGAGAGAGCCTTCGCTCCCTGGTGCTCTGGCTGCTGGAGAACAATATTTAAAATAGGTTTTATTTTCACTCAGATCAACCATAGATACTTTCCATCCCCACATTTATTCAATGAGTAAAAATGCAGCATGCTACTATTTTTGCCTCCGCTTGGCATCAATAACACAGCCAGGCTGTTGAAATAAATGATAACAAATGATAAACATTACTCCCTCCCCACACAGATAACACATACCTTGCTGTGTTCTGGGGAACAAGCTGTGGAGGCGAGCTGGTCATCCCAAATGTCATCTCAGTGTAGTCATTTTTCACCTCGTCACAGAGGCCCGGAGACCTTTTCTCACCGTCCAGATGGTACACTCCATCCTCCTCTGAGCAGGGGCACATTGACAACTCTGGGAGTGTGTCCAATCGCTCAGCGGCTGTGTCAGCCTCCTTGGGTGAGTGCGAGCCCAGCTCCAGGTTTATGTAGTCTGTCAGAGAGGACCTCCCCGGGCACCCGCCACTGGAGCCCAGTGATGAAGACTGGCTCTCTGTTGATACAGTGGATGGAGGGGAGAATCTGGTGCCACTACTGAAGTCAATGTTGATGTACTCCCCAGGGCTCCGGGGTTCTCCGGGCAAGGGGTGCTCGTTCATGCTGGGCAGGGTCCTCAGGGTGTCTAGGGATAGCCTGTTAGGCCTGCCCAGCCTCCCTCTGTAGGGCAGGGTCTCTGCCCGGTTGTGCCTGGATGGAGAGGGAACCGATGGGCTCAGCGGTGAGGTCTGAGCTCCACTGGGATGCATCACTGAATAATAGTCTGACTCCCCCGCCCTCTGCCTGGAACTCTGAGGGCTCATCAACACATACTGGCTGTTCTCCTCATTCTTGGCGGCATGAAGTTTAGCTGGCAGCGTGAGGGAGCCGCCCTGGTAAGCCGGCCTCACTGACGCAGGTTCACCAGCCAGCATCCCCATGTAGTAATCAGGGGGGGTCTGGAGTGGAGGTGGGTTTCCAGGTGACATGTTCATGTATTCGCCGTTCCTGTCTGGGCTCTCCATGGAGGATTTGGAGCCACACCACATTCTCATGTAGCCGTTGTCCTCCAGAGAGCTGTTGCAGGGGGAGTTGGTCTTGTAGCCGTTGCTGGCAGCCGCCTGAGGATGCACCCTAGGGTTCACAATCTGCTTCGGTGCGGAGACACACATGGGGCTCATGGGTACGTAGTTGTCTACCTTGCCAGACTGGGATGCCACACCTGGCGTCATCGGCATGTAGCCATCATCTGCAAGGTTACTACTGGAGCTCCTGGATGAACCGATTTCAATGTCTCCATAATCCTCGGGGTAGCAAACTTTGGGTGAGGCGGAGTGGGAGTTGTGTCCATGTGCCATCCTCATGAGTGTGTACTCATCCAGAGAGGCCGAGGACAGCGGCGCCACCACCCTCTGTTGACGTGGTGTGGTGAGGGAGTGTGTCCGCTTCCTGTAAGCCTTATCAAACGCCAGACCCTCGCTGTAGGCCCCAGACCTGTTGCCGTTTGCCCCCTCCATTATCATGTAGCCACAAGGGTCACTGATGTCACGAGATGGAGGCGTGCTGGACAAAGAGTCAGGGGTGTCACTGCGGGTCAGGGGGAGGAATCTGGCCTCACTTAGGCTGGAGCTGTAATCGTCACACAGCATGAAGCCAGTGTCGCTCAGGGAGCCAGAGATGGAGGCGCTGCAGCTGAAAGGTCGCCTGGCTTTGTCAGGAGTGGAGATACTAGCCCCCCCTCTGGGAGACATGCTGATGGGGCTGGAGGCAGCCGGAGGGGAGTTGGACACCGGCATGGACCTGCTGTGATGCAGGTTGGAGGCGGACTCAAGCATTACGCAGGTACGTCCACTGCTGAGGGTGTGAGACCTGCTGAGGTGGTTCCCAGAGTTTGGACTGGTGGGACTCCCGGTCACAGATATAGACATGGACACAGGCCGGGTCACACTTCCGTCTCCCTCGCTGGCCGTTCTTATCCGACAAGATGTGAACTTTCTCCCAGGGGACGTGGCTGCCATGCTATCTGTCCTGGATCTCCTCACCAGGCCCGTCTGACTGGGGGGGAGGTTGTTGAGGTTGCGTCGTGTGGGCACGGAGATGGGGTTAGTGCTGGCAGACTGGCTTTTGCTCCGCGGCCTGAACTCAGACAGCTCCTTCATGGCCTTCATGGCTTCAAGGATGGTCTCGTGGATGTTCTGAGCTACCACTGAGTCCTCCGCCTGCATCCAGAACTCCCCAGGACCAGTGACCGCTGACCGACCCACCTCTATGAAGAAGAAGCTGTCCGAGTGGCCACATCTCCGAATGTTCATGAGCTGTAAACTGACAGCAGCTGTCTCTGAGTTCAGTTTGACAAAGCTGATGGTCCGGCTGGACAAACACAGCCTGTACACACCAGTGAGGTTTTTGATCTGACCCAAACCTTTGGATTTCAAGTTGACCTGCCATACCTCTTTATATGCGGCTGTTGCAGGAGTAATAAGTCCGTAGCTGGCTTCCTCAAAGCCCACTAAAGAGGAGGTGGAAGCAGGACTGTCGTACACTTTCCCCTCAGCTATGAGATCAGTCAGAACCGTGTACCAGCTCTCTTGCTCCTGCTCGTTGTCCGCAGCCACGGCGAAGTACTCGTCCTTGGTGTAGAGGGCGATGAGGTGCTTGTGTTTGGCGTCGGCGCGCTTGTTTACGCACAGACAGGTGTCCAAAGTTATGACCCGTTTCGCGGCGGACTTGTTTCTCCATTTCTTCTCGCTTTCATAATACTCCAGGCGGGCAGGGCATCGCTCGGTCGACTCCCGGAGCACGAAGAAGCGCCTGTGTCCGTGTTTCTGCTTCCTCAGGTATCCGCATTTCTTCACACCGTTCGTGCCATTGGATAACAGGTGTCCTCCTGCCGCCGGAGGACTTGCCATTTCTTCACCTGGGATATTTACAAGTTGCAAAATAAGCAACTTGTTTTTTCAAAATAAAATAAAATAAATAAACAAACTCGCCTTTTTAAAAAATAAACTTTATAAAGATAGAACCCGTTTGTTGTTATATCAGTCTAATCCATAGCAGACACTGGTGCGTCCGCTGTGCGCCACGGTACACCAGGCACTGATCTGATCCTGGAGCAAAACAACATGTGACGCTGCTGCTCTAAAAACAGACTAAAACACGGAGTCATAGGGAGGCGGTGCGTCCTGCAGGGGCCGTGCCTGTCCATCAGCCGGATCCGACGCCTCCTATTGGCTCATGAAATAATTCAAGGCAGGCCTCCTCCTCCTCCTCCCCCCCCCTTCCTCGCTTTCCAAACCACTCTCTCATGGAGAAATGATCAGAAGCCCATTGAATAACAAGAAACCCTGTCAAATGAAAGCAAAACACACACACACACAGGCTGGGTTTAACACCTCAATTAATATTTAATACCTTTGTGATTATTGTGGATTTGAATGTGCCACACAATGCTGTTATTGTGTAACCATTCATTTCTCAGGCCCCCAAAACTGTAAACAACCCTGATGTCCCTCTTGTTATATAAGAAGTGTTGTGGTCTATTTTTAATCATGTGGGTATTCCTCACCGACTGGAACCTTTCGTTTCCTATTTCAGCACCTCACCGTTTTATTCTCCCATCCACAACTCAACATTTGGTAATAATTATGGTGGTTTCCTCTGTGAAAAAATGAAGCTTTTGTTGGGTCAGAGCCGCAGGGGATGATGGAGGGAGGCGACCTTGTTTTGTTTTGTGATTTGAGGGAAAAAAAAAAAAAAAACGCTTTATGCTTATGCTGCACTTTGCAGCATATTTACAAAATGTTCATGTTGATTGAAAAACAGCCATCTCACACAGAGAGAGAGAGGGGGGGGGATGACTAAAGCAAATGCGTCAGAGGCCTGGGTGCAATAACAAGCTGCAACAAATGCTGCCATCATCTGGCTGCTCGGGTTCACTCTGCACTCCCCTGCAGCCTAAACACAACAACACAACTCTTCCCACACAATTTCTTTTTCTCTTTTCTTTTTTTTTTTCGCAAGGCAACTTTTCCCCCTCTCCTGAGTTGTCAATCACAATCAGAGACAAACAGAAGGCACTGGAGGGCAGTGCTTGGAAAAAACAAGCGCTTATTAGGGCTGTGAAGGGCCCTGTCAGCGGGAGGAAGCTCGCAGACATCTGTTCATCAGATCATCTCGGTAATTATGTTAGTAATTCTCAGTGTGATCTTCACGATCATTAGTCATGTCCCCCCCACCCCCTTTTGCCTTTTATAGTCTCCCAACAAGCAGATTACACCTCTGTCAGTGAGGTGTCAGTGTGAATTAGACTCCTCAGATGAAGCAGGGTATCCTGCTTTAACTGATCCTCAATAAGCAAACACATAGATACTGCAGATTAAGGGCAATCTCTCCTCTAATCACTATTGTTCTCCTTATTGCTATTGTCCATGTGTGTTTTTGTGGGATCCTGCTGACCTTTGACTCTTGCCTATTTTTCTGTTTTCGCACAAAGTGTTGATTCATCGGGGTTAAGCCGGGCTGCAGCATGTGTTTTCAGCATTATCCGCCACCTATAATCTGACATATGAGCAAAAACATAAACACCTCCAGCAGGGTTTAGTAACACATAGTATATGAGCGCAGTTATAAACAGCCCGGGGTAAAAAAAAACCAAAAGAACAAGAGGATTATTGTTGACTCTTAACTTGCATAAACATACAATAACTTGGCAACAATGCTGAGGGAATATTGCTGAATGCTGAATATTGTTTGTTTTGCAGGCAGTTTATGGGATGCGGTCTACCGTCAGGTTCCCACAGGGTGTTTTCTGCTTGATGGATCTTTTATTTGTGCTAACGGCCAGGTGTGCCACACCTTCCCAAAGAAGCATGTGACATTATTAGGATTTTATGATTTTTTTCTTGCCAATTCTCTTGCCACTTGTCTTGACTCCACGTACAATAAGATTTCTGTTCCTTTAATGCAAGCCGATTTTGATTCCAGGAAAGAGAAACATCAGCTTAGGAACTCTTCTACAACCTCAGTGGGATATTTTGGGATTCTTTCCACTACTGGTTAATTTTTAACTCCAGAGGCCTCCATGTTATACTACCCCAGTTTAAATAGGCCACGGAAAATCTCTCACTTTTTGTCTTTTTAGATGATTCTCTGGAGCAGCTCCAGTTTGACACAACTCAAGAACCACTTTTCTTTTTCTCTGAGCTTTCAACTGCATCAAAGTCCTCCTGAGCGGTTTAGAGTTCGCTTTGTGAAACTAATATTTAGAGTCATTAAAAAAAAAAAATCATGTTTACGTTTAATACAACATTACTTCATATAGGAAGAAGAACATCTAGAAGAACGAGCTGTCAGGTCCAAGAGCTTAGAGATTGAGGGTAGTAACTTTGGTTGGTTTCAATACACATATATGATAAAACACGCCAACAATTTAACCCAATTTTGTAGTTCATTTTGGTGTATTAGTACAAGCAATAATAGGAGTACATGATTGTGGTGGGAAGTAATACTAGTAGCAGTATTAACCAGTAGCCTACTGTAAAAGTAGAAAGACTGGCAGGGCTAAAAATAGTAGTTGTAGTAGTTATGGAGTGAGAGTTTGCAACTGTCATCCTCACTTTACTGCCTGCTTCTTGGTCATATACATGTGGAGTCATACACTTTGAAGAATGAAAGATATTTAGGAGATAATGCTTCATGTTTAACACAAGTTCATTAACCAAGATGGACAAAGAGAAAAAGAAATGTTGATATCGTGACAGTGGCAAAGAGGAAAATGCACCAAAACACTGGGGGAAGCAAGCAATGTTCCCAAAGGGTTCATCCAGTCTGTTTGTTTGGAAAAACCATGACGAAAGCACAGGAAAATAATTTTTACTGTGTAAACACAGTGTACTTGAAAAAAACTAGACGGAGATCAGATTCCCACTAGGATCCAGGCTTAGTGCTTCTTGTTGCCAGGTTGTCGCACAACAAAGCTGCTTTTCACTGTGTAAACACACACAGATCATGGTACCAGAGGGTCTTGCGAGAAGGGTCAGCACAGGGCCAAAGGTTTTCACCGTTAGCTGCTCTGAAAAAAAAAAACAGAGAGCCTTTTCAAACATCACACGTTCCACACATGAAAGCTTTAACGTTTAACACCAGTGTGATTGTGGCTCACTTAAAACAAGTGTGATCATGACACGGTGCTTTGCGGGATCTGTAAGCCAGATATAGATGAAAGGTCTCAATGGGAAGTATGTGCATGTATGCGTACCACTCAACTCAGGAGCCACAAGTCCAAAGACTCACTTGAGTATTGCTGCTTCAGTGCAACATATTATTCCAATGAACATTACAGCCACAGATAATAATTAGTTATTATCTTTGATATATATATTTGATAAACCAATTTCTTGACCTTTGCTCTAAACTACAATGTTTAAAACCTCCAGATAAAATGTTTTGAGCTGTAGACGCTAAGGTTCCAGCAACATCTTGTACCCTCAGGTACACAGGCTAATAATTCATTCAAGTATCAGATACTAAATGCTTCAACAACAGCTTCATTGCAGATGCTTTATGTCTGACATGTAAGCAGATACATGATTGCAATCAGGACAACACTGACCTCAAGTGTCTGAGGAGGGGAACTGCAAGCCAGGAAGAACGTGTGTGTTTTGGCAAATGTTTATGGGATATCATTTCTACTAGGAAAATAAAATAAAGTAAAGAATAACAGAGGAAAAAATAGGTATTATATAAAACAATAAAAAAAAAAATGTTCATGCCAAGTTAAATACTTTTTAAAAATTTTTTATTTAAACGTTTATTTAACTACTTGATTACTTAAATGACTAATTTTGGACCAACAATTCAGAATTCAGAGGTTCTTAGTCAAAATGATATAGTCAGTAATATAGTCAGAATTTTAACCTGTATCAAACATTGTGAGGTTCTGAATTTTGTATTTATTTATTTATTGTATTATTAGTTCGTCAAATCAAAGTGTTATATAGACTTAGCAAGTCAATCTCTCTAGTAAGTTAAAATGATGACGTAAATTAAAATTACTCATGCATTAATTTATTTTCCATAACAGTTTATCCTACCAAATCAAAATGATTCATTCATTTTCCAGGAACCAAATCAAACTTAATGAAAGTAAATTATGTATACTGCAATTTTAATGTAGCAATTTTTATTTGTTTTATTAGGCATAAGATTTAATCTTTATTTATTTTATTTTTCCATCCCTCCGGAAGCTGCTGACGCTAAAAAACTTTGATTTCCGGGCAAAAAAAACAACAAAAAAACAATATCCGTCACTTCCGTTTTCTCTTTGTGTTAAGTCAGCGACACTGTACGCAGGGTGTTGCTTTCAAAATAAAACGCGTGCTGAACGATATGCCCCATTTTTCATAAACACACAGCCCAAATGTGGGTGAAACATGAAGTATATGATTTAAAACAACATGATTCATACATATGATTTTTGAAGCCCTTCATATTTTCTCAGCATTAGCGATGTTTTTACTTAAAATATAAACGCCACATTTTATTCTTTTAACTTCCGCCACACTTCCGGCGGCCGTTAACAGTGGCTGACTTGACGCAGCTTCGGGGCAGCAGTCAGAGGAGACGCAGTCCGGTAAGCCGCTATCTGTGCTCGGCAAACAACGAGTCGTCCGTCCGCCAGGTCAGACGGAAACATGCGGTCCGCGGCGGTGCTCTTTCTTCTGGCGGTGGGAGCTGCAGCGGGAGGGAAACTAGTTTATGTGACCGTGGTGAGTAACGCTGGTGTCGGTGTAACGCCACAGCAGCTGTGCTGAACTCAGCAGAGGCATGCCCTGTGTCTCCTTGTCTTATTGTGTGTGTGTGCTTCCTATTAACGCACTAGGCTGGAAAACACATATTTTCTTAAAGTAATAGTAAAACTGTAAATATATTTAAATTGATATGTTTAAAAGACATGTTGAGTCCAGCTGACCCTTCACTTAAAGCTTTTTATTGACTTATTTTTAATACAGGGTTCCCACGGGTGCTTGAATTCCTTGAAAATGCTTGAATTTCAATTCAGTGTTTTCAAGGTTGTGAAAATGCTTGAATTTTTTTTTGTGAAGTGCTTGGAAATGCTTGAAATTTGTGTGATTGTCTATTTGTCACTGTTATTGCGCTATGGTAGTTAGACAATACACCACTCACAAGCTGAGAATACAAGCCAATTCACAATTAGTTAAAAATCAGAACAGTCAATCTACCACCATATGAAATAATGCTAATTAGACCCATATTATTATTATGCCATACAGTGGCACCGCTGCGCTTCCCATGACCATCATGGCAAACACAACTAGTAGGCTACCTATTTAAAGGTGCTGGAAAAATGGAAAAACTGGTGCTTGAAGGTGCTTGAAAAGTGCTTGAATTTTTTGTTCATGAAAAAGGTGTGGGAACCCTGTTAATATCACAACGTCCTGACATAGCAACACTGATACTTGCATGCCTGCAAGCACAGTATGCATCATGCACCTGTGTCACAGCTTTTACCTGTATATGTTAATGTATGTATTATCCCCTCAGATAGGTGACAACCAGCATCTGCATGTCCTTTCATTAAAGGCTGAGACTAACTGTTGAGTCAATGTCTGATCATTTCCCTTGCAAAGTACAGAGATACATGCAGGGTGCTGATAAGGTTAGAGCTGTGAAAGTCTTTGGCTGACTGCTTGAGGTGAAAATATAAAGAGAAATAATAATCTTGCATGTTTTCACTGTAAATATTCATCATAATCTGTCATTTATCCGAATCTGCTCCGCCTCGAGGATGAGTCCGAGCGTCTTCCACCTTCCTCTGTTCATTTTTCTTCCCCTCTCCTTTGCAGACGTGGAATGTGCCACGGGCGTGAGAATTGAAATAGCATCGGAGACACTTGTGTTTTTCGCTTGTGTTTTAAAGCCACCTCGCTTGTCAGCTCTCAGCATCTTAAGATCTGATGCTGAGAGCTGCAAACATGTCCTCACAGGGGTAGCTGACCGTTGTCCTGCGCTCAGTCTCAGGAAACCTGCTGGACAGCCATCAACGGATCACGAGGCCGATGAGATTAGAAGTTTTAAAAAGGGATGATCCACGCTTTAAATGGAGTTTACACACCTTTTTCAGACAGATCAGTCATGCGTGCTCTTCACGCCAGAAAAAACATCTCGAAGATAGAAACTGTTCTACTTGAATAGCCAGCCAGTCTAGTGATAACACAACCTCATATCCAGCATGCAGATAATTCATTCAAACATTTTGTTTACTGTCAAAGGCTCAGTTTCAAGTTCTTAAAAACAGTCCCCTGTGCAGTAGATTGAGACGTTTATCCAAGTCCTAATGCTCACTCATTTCATGATTTATACACCCTTAATCATCACGTATCACCCATGACTTCCCTTTTTTTTTTGTTTCTTGTTTCCGGACATGCTTACTCTGCACTTCTGAATCTTTTTAAGGCCGTCCGGTTAGGTTTGCAGTCTCCCGTTGACCTATTTTATCAGCTGACTGGTTCAGCCTCTGCTGATGCAGCTAACACTGGGACGAGGGTGCTCTCAAGCTGTGGGAATACAGCGACACAGGTCACATGATTATAAGGTGAAAGTTTGCTGTCGATCCGATAAATCATCACGTGGCTTCTTGTTTGCTTATGTCACATAGTTAGTTGAGTGCTTTATGAAGCTTTGAATAAACGTCAGTGTCACATGAGCTGGCAGATGGCAGTAACAACGTCTCACTTCCTTGAAGTGCGAACAATGAATCAACTCATTCTAGAAAATATTTAAAGTTGCCGCATGTCGCGTCTTTTTATAACACAGTGGGGTGAAATAGTTTAATAATAGTTGTGCTTAACCTTTATTCCTGTTCCCTCTTCCCTCCAGCTGTTTCGGCATGGCGACCGGTCACCAGTTAAAGCCTATCCTACCGACCCATACCAAGAGAGCGCCTGGCCACAAGGCTTTGGACAGCTATCACAGGTATATGCACCAATAAAAGCATCATTTTATAAAGTGCCCTACGAAAAAACAGCCACTATATTTAGGTTAATGAGTTGTAACATGATTAGAAAGTCCAGTCCAGAAACAGCACGGTTAGTATCAGTGGTGTAAAGTCATATCCAGCGATGCATCAGGTGTCTAACGTCCGATGTCTTGTGTGTGTTTTCAGGAGGGAATGAGGCAGCACTTTGAACTGGGCCGCTTTCTCAGGAATCGATACAAAGGATTTCTCAACGAATCCTATGACAGACACGAGGTAGATGCACTCTGTCCCCTTTTTTTCCCGCTTTCACATCACATGACACCTCACAGGACCCTCACAGACAGACGCTGATTCATTAATGTCAGACGAGAGGGCCCCCCCCCCCTGCCATGTCGGTGTTATACAGGGTTCCCACCGGTGCTGCAGTTCCTGGGACATGATGGAAGTTTGATGGGTGCTTGGGCCTTGCTCTCTTCAAACTCCAGCATATTTGGCCTGAACATATCTAACGCCATCATGACCATGCTACCGTTTGTAAATCCACTCCCTGGCTTCGTCCACAGATCTCAGTTCGCAGCACAGACTACGATCGCACCCTGATGAGCGCTGAAGCCAACCTCGCAGGTTTGAACATCTACTAACTCCTCGCCCTCCTACCTGTATTCATTCTCTTTGCTCACCTCATTCAATCGTGCTCCTGTCATCATCTAGGTCTCTACCCGCCGAGCGGCCAGCAAGTGTTCACACCAGATTTGAAGTGGCAGCCGATACCTGTCCACACCGTGCCACAAAGTGAAGAGAGGGTACGATTAGAAATAGTTTGATCAGTGCTCCAAGTTGCTCCAAGTGATTCAACGCCTGAACTTTCGTTTCTTTTTTTTTTCCACCTTCCTTCAGCTGCTCTCTTATCCTCTGCGTGACTGTCCTCGCTACAAACAGCTGATGAATGAAACTGAGCATACAGAGGAATTTCTTAATATCACCACTGAATACCAGGTACAGCCTTCTTTTCTTTACTTTTCTCAGTATATATGATCAGTATCTATTTACACAACATCAAAGTAGTATCGGTCTACAGTTACATCGATATCATACATGTTTTTCTGACATTTCTGATTGTAAATATCTTCAGATTATTAAGAAATATAACAGATTTGAAGATGATAGAGGTGTAGGTATGTGAAGTTTCCCTGTGTTCCTCTCTTTAGGACATACTAGACCTGGTAAAGAACAAAACAGGACTGAATACTACTGTGGAGTCAGTGTGGAGCGTGTACGACACACTCTTCTGTGAGGTGAGATCACACACACACAAACAAAAGCAAAAAGTTTAAGGAGGAGTGAAAGCTCCGTTTGGTTTTGATATTCCCTTTTTGTTGTTTGCGTGCGTCATGACTGTGCCGCACAAAAGCTCGACCTTGAAAAGATACTGTTCTCTCAGCAGATTTCAAAATAAGAGTCCGCTGATCCTTAAACAAAGCCGTATAACCTTCAGGTGGGCTTGTGCATGTTGGTTTAAGGTGTGGTGACACCTGTTCTATTTTTTGAGGAACAAGTTTCAAGACAAATATACTGCTAGAGGAACGAGGCTGTTCCCCTAGTAGCACTTTCATTTGAGATCTGTCCTCTGTGGACACCAAGCAGCATATACATTAAGGTCACAACATATCACAACATCAAGTGTATATCATTTTACATTTATTTTTTAAATTTTAAGGGATAAAATCCACATTGTTCTGAGTCAGATACACACATGATGGTGCGATATTTCAAGCATGAGCCAAACACGAAATGAAGGACAGGCTGGGTCAGCGGAGCGCAGACACATGTTAATTAATCATCGACGTGAGAGATGGTTGCAGAGAGTGGGAGAGGTGCAGGCAGAGGACTGCTGACCAAGTGCGATCAAGGACAACAGTTTGTCAACTCGGCCACTTCAGTCGAACTTGTAGACCTTCGTGGTTTTCATTCGATTCTGATGTGCGTGTGTGAATGTAGTCTCGTCACAACATGACCCCTCCTGCCTGGGTGACGCCTGACGTTATGAAGAAGCTCCGAAAACTCAAAGACTTTGGATTTCAAGTAAGTAGTCACAGATTTTTTTTGAGTCTCACGATGGTCTAAATGCTTTTAAAAGTATCGTAATGTCATGATACAATTTCCGCAGGTGACCTTCGGTGTCTACAAACAGCAAGAAAAGAGCCGGCTGCAGGGAGGTACGTGTGTTCAAAGCCAAAATAGATTTGTAAAACAGGTGGTCGCTGTAGTTTTCAGGAAGCGTTACTCAAACATGGGGAAACAGTGCATCTGTTGGGGACTATTTTCAGCGGTGGATTAATCCACATTTGGGTGCTCTCTGGATTATTTCTTGCAGTAAGTGTGTGTGTGTGTGTGTGTGTGTGTGTGTGTGTGTGTGTGTGTGTGTGTGTGTGTGTGTGTGTGGAGTCAAAATTAACAATGGTGTGTGAGTTTGTGGTAATGAAGGAACATGTGACCAGTGCAACACACACACACAGAGGATGTGTGTCCTTTTGCAAACATGAAAAATAAGAGCTGCTCTCTGCCTTTCAGGTATCCTGCTGGGTGAAATAGTGAAGAATCTTTCCAAGGTGGCCGTCCAAGACGCGAAACAGAGACTGAGAATGATGATGCTGTCAGCGGTGAGCGAGTTAAAATGTCTAAAACTACGGAAATGTTTATAGACGTCTACCTTCTTTAGCTTAGGTCAAATTTGATTTATGTTTATACGCTACAGCACATATTGTGGAACTGTCCCTTTAATGTTGTCTGTCTGTTCCACAGCATGACACCACTGTTGCTGCTCTTCAGGCCAGCTTGAATGTTTTCAATGGAAAACAGCCGCCGTACGCTTCTTGTCAAATATTTGAGCTTCACAGGGATGATAACGGGTAAATCGATCATAATAAACAAACATAATTAACCTTACTTAACCAATTAAAGCAGAAGAACCAGTTGATTGAAAACCTTGTTTCCCCTCTCTCCCTCGTGTCTTATTTTTCCAGCTCTGCTTCAGTGTCGATGTTTTACCGGAACGACACCACGGTGGAGCCGTACCCTCTACAGTTACCAGGCTGCTCCCTTGACTGCCCCCTAGAGGAGTTTGTCACGATTACAAAGCTCTCTATCTCAGACGACCGGGACAAAGAGTGTCAACTGCCTTCAGGAGGCAGAGATACAGGTGAATTTTCACTAAAAACTCAAAAGACTGCTAAAACAAAAAGAAAGCTGACTGATTGTGCCACCGCTGATTCATCATTTGTTTTTTGCAGAAGTGATCATCAGTCTGGCCGTGTCTAGCTGTCTGCTCCTCCTCCTCATCGTCGTCCTCCTCGGCGTGATCTGTTGGCAAAAGGAACCAAACAGCAGCCGGGGATACCAGCACGTGATCAACCAGGATGCCGGGGACGAATCCTGACAAAAGCACCAACTCCTCCCTCGGAGATCTACAAACGTGCAGTCGTGGGACAGCAGCGACGATGAAGACGGACTCTGAAAGTCCAGCGTGACTTTTCTGAGCACGTTTGTGTTTTTTTTTTTTTGTGGGACCCACAATGATTCAACTTTTTGAGTTTTCATCCAAAATGACCCTGTTCCTGTTGGGTCAGGGGGAGGAATTTTAAAGAGATTTTAAAAAAAGCTGAGGACTAAGGGACCAGGACTGATTCTATGTCAAGAAAACAGAGCAGGGAAAACCTTTTGCATTTTGTCCAGTACAGTAACTGCTATGTTCCCACGTGATCTGGTCCACTCGGCCAAATGAGTACATAATTTCAATAAATGTGAGTCAGACTTTTGCTTGGAGAGAGACTGTGTTCGTTGTTCAGCCTGGGTTTTTTTTTTTCTTGTTTCTTTTTTGGGACTTAAATGGCTGCAGAAAAGAAAATATTGACAAAGTTGTGACTTTAAATAACAAATTCATTTAAATCTTTTTTAGTGTTTTGAATCAGGGTTTTCATCCAGGCAGGTGTAACTGTCCTTTTAAAAACATGATCTGATTTGTGAACAGTGTGTGTGTTGAGTTATCAGCGTGTTGACGCTGAGGCCTAATGACCGAGATGCCTTAAACGTTTTTAATAATGAGGCTTCCTTTTGTTCTGTAATGCATAACACACTTTTGTACGATGTCAAGTTTTTCATTGAACTTCAAGTCATCAGCAGTAAGGTGATCCACCTCCTCCAAGTGTCATTTAGCAGGACACAGAAACACCAGCTCAGCGTCGGCTCAGCTGAACCTGACCTTTGAGGGGAAACCAAGCAAAATACACACCTTTCTGTTTTATGTCAAACACTGGGAAAGTTTTTGAAATGTTTGAAAAATGTCTTTGTCTTTTAACTAATCTTTTAAATGCAAAACAGATATTGAATACTATATGCATATAGAATGCTTTCGATAAGTGACATCATGAGAAAACGTAAACTATGGACCTAAACCTTTCAGCTCATGCAGTTTTAGAAAAAGATAACACCCAGGCTTCGATAGAACAGAAGATGAACGCTTCTTTGTTCACCTTGAGTCTTTTGTGCAGGATCTTATTTTTTTCAGTCAGGATCCAGATTTTAAAATCACGGAGAACACGTTTGCTGAAGGTTATTTGAAAGTAATGTGCGATCCCTCTGAGTCGTCATTTCAATTGTCTTGACTTGAGTGTGTCGCGTGCAAATGTTTCCTTTTGAAAAATAAATGATGATGAAGTACAGAATCTCTTCGCTCTGTTTATTTGTTTTGTTCACAGGAAAAGTTCAAATGTTCAAATCAGCCCAGTGGCAGGTCGAGTTCAAGAGCATTTTAATTTCAAATGTTTTTATTTGGATTCTTCAGACAGGGTCATATGCATGTTGATCACAGAGTAAAACAGTGAATTCTTATTTTAACAAAGATAAAGTGCAGGGTTTAACACAAAAACAATCTCGCATTAAACGAGTTGCTGATTAAAAGCGTAACATTTCCAACTTGAGACAGGTCATTATGTCTTGAAGCTATTGCCTCAGTGTGGGCGGGGCAGCTTCCCCCCACCTAAGCAAAATTGCACATCTGGCCAGAAGTAGGGAAAAAGCGACCATGTGTTGCTCACTAAGTGTCAAGTGTTGATCCCCACCTGCAGCAATGCCAAATAGAGCTAGAGTGGGGCTAGGGGCAAGATCCTTGCCCAATATTTTAGACAAAGTATTGAAAACATTGTTCCAGAATATCTGTATTCTGGGGCACTGCCAATACATGTGGAAGAGGGTACCAACGTTGGTTTTGCATTTGTCACAGACTGGTCTTAAACTAGGGTAAAAACTAGACAGTTTAGTCTTAGACATAATGAGCACGGTGGACAATTTTGAACTGAAGCAAGCAATATCTTGCACAGAGTGAGGTTTTGTGTATTGCTCGTAATATAGAGTCCCACTGGTCATCTGGAAAGGGTCCCAGATCCTGTTCCCAGGCCAATCTGATCTTATCCAGTGACGGGCACAACATATCTATCGGGTTTATGTCTGGTTTTGAGGTGGGAGCAAATGTACTGACTAATCTGTATCGAAAAAAGTGGGTTTTTGGCAAGTTGTATTTCACAGACAATTGACTAAAGGAGGCAAAGTATCCGTCAACAAACAGGTCTGCAAAACGTTTGACACCATTCCTGTGCCATGTGTTGAAGGTTAGGTCAGAGCACGAGGGAATGAAGAGGTGGTTAAAGGCAAGTGGACTCAGGAGGGAAAGACATCTCAGGCCAAAGAACTTCGGAAACCGGGCCCATATCTTAAGGGTGTGACGCACCACCGTTTTGGGGAAGGGCCTTCAAGAGCATTTTAAAAAGAAAAATCAGTCTAGCACCTGGATCTGAGGTAAAAATGAATCCACTAAATATTAAATTCACATTGGCAGATGTATTCTCTATACCAGTATATCTCAGAACAGCTACGAAACCTGGTCATGTTCTGCAGTGAGCAGGCCAGCTGCTGCCTTGACTTAATTTGGATGTTCCTCATAAACTCGTTAACTGGTAAACTCAGCCACATGATCACACTTTCTAACACTGCACATCAGTGTGGGCTGTGTTTGGTGAAGCACTGCAGAGGGAGAAATGCAGAGAACTATCCATATAATGTATTATATAACACTTGTATTGATTAATATCTATGTTTAATTGAACAAACTCAAGCTCACGTTTGTCTTAAAAACAGTGCAGGAGGCCTTTATTTAAACATGGTAGTGCTTTTCTTGCATACATCGTTAGTGATCTGTCGCACATAGATTACATTCAGTATGGCCACGGATGAAACAATCCATAACATAAAACAACTCTTGAAACAATTATCACTGCCTTTTTTTCATAGCAGGTTGAGCAATTAACATTTTTACACAAATAATATCACCTTGGAAAGAAAATATGACACTCGGATGCAGAAGCATGCACTGCAAATGTTGCAAATTTTTCTTTTAGGCGAACAGCTGGAGCCGCTGGAAACTTCATTTCCATCATTTTATTTCCTGTGAAACCTGTTTTTCTGTATGAAGTCTGCATGGTCATTTACAGATTGAGTTTCATGACAGCTGAAGTCTAGTAAAGTACCACAGTGTTCAAGAACATATGGGTCGCATATTTTCCTGACAAACGGATACATCGAGAACCGGGTTATTATGAAAATGTTAAAAGTGAAATATTGCTCACAGGCTGTAGTCTGTCATGAGATTCAGTGTGGGATTAGGGATAATGACAGGATGGAGGGAGAGTGATAAAAAATAAACTATAAAATCTGTTAAACAATAAAAGTTGATGTAAAAAAAAAAAAAAGTATAAAAACAGACTTCCAAAACGAAAGAAATCACAAACGTACCGACTCAAAACTTCACTTCACACACATGGATTAAAAATCGATTAACTCGGAAAGACACACAAACAATCAAAAAAATCATCCAACGGTTTCTTGTGCAAAAATATTCTCCATAAGGAATGAAACTATTAGATATGACAAAATGTGATGGCACAATGATATTTTCCTTTCTCAAAGGATAAATAGTAAAATATAGAATACATACGATTACTGATTAAAATACATAGAAGGAGTAGGATATGAAATCCTACATTCAGGCCCAAAGCCTTTACTTTGAAGGTGAATGTCCTCTAAGTGCAAATTGTTGCCTCACAGCTCACAAAGGATCAGACTACATCAAATGTTTTTGGTCAAAAATATGTTATAGACACGTCCACCCTGATTTCTACTCCAATGTTCAATGTAGATTACATATTGTTACTTTGATGCTGATAATGCTACTGCTGCATAAATCTAATGATATGTTTTTAGACCCCCCCCCCAACATTCAACAACCCGACAGTGTGTGTACTTGTGGGAAAAAGATTGTGGCATGTTCATGTAACTGAGCAGATTTAGTTAAAGCCTGAGTCTGAGCCTTAAAGTCATGTTGAAACGGGTTCCTCCACCGCTAATTATGTCGTAAATGCATTTATACACTTACGTATTGACCAAGCTTGTGCTATTCAGATTGACAATAACACCCATATGGCAGCTACATATAAGCCTATAAGCTGTAAGCACTTTACATGGATGATATCTGTGAACACTAGAGATAAATTGACCGGTAATTTCAGTTATGTAAAAAGCTTATTTTACATTGCAAACTAAAATATGAGTAAAGCAGGACTCCGTATGGAGGCTAAAGCTTGCTAACGGAAGAGTTTGTACAACTTTGTAGTTTTTGTGGCACCAAAATTAACAACCACGAAATAAAAAAAAACAAAAAACAAATTTGCCACCGACAAGAAAATATGTAAAAGTATGATTAGCTTTTGTATTTCAGTCGTGCTAGGACTCTTTTAAGTTGAAGCTAACTGGCTACAAGCTAGCTCTCACTGCTACAACAGCCGATGGCAAATTAGCAACAGCTAATTCCTGTCTTATGTAACCAGACGTAAAAGTGAGAAACGCCATGAAACGCCCTTTGTAAAGGTGCAATTCATTTGGTTTTCATTGTCAGAAAAGCCTTTTTTAAAGGATTGAACCTCAAGCTAGCTTAGGTTTAGCATCATTCACTGTTCTTTTCCAGCTTAAATGACCATTTTCATGATTAAAGTCAGTCACAGAACCCAAATAATAGGTTGACAAATGCTGGGTAATTATGTATTTGCTTCCCGAACAATCGACAGACAGACAATGGCAGCTTTAGCATTGGCCACATTAGCTTGATAAGCCTGCTACATGGCTCCTGTCTGAGTAGAACGCTATGTTTCATAGTACGATTGGGTTACATTTACAAGGAAAAATGGAAAAAGGATGATGAGAATGTTGATTATCTGGTCCCTGATAGTTCTAGTCTCAGAAATGATAACTATTCTGTCCGAAATAGTTATCATAAAAAGTTTGGTCTTTGTACTTGGTGTATTTCTCTACTTTCACTCTGGTCCATACATGTAAATATGTTCAACTTCCCAGTTGCTGACGCCGCCACATTTCTCTGGAATAATTCGAACCAAGTTTTAGGCCCAATCTGATCCGGAGCAATGCCTCAGAAGTACCTGTTTTGATGCATCTGGGGAAGCGAAATGGTGACAAAAACGCCTGGAAATTGTTAGTTATTAGTCTTTTACGATGGACCCTGCTTAATTCTGTGGGGTGCAGAAATAGGTTTGCGACCCGCAGTAATAATTCTGTGGCGTGGAATAGAAGTTACTGTGATGATGATGGTGGTAGTTGTTCTGCGGGGTGGAGTAATAGTTGTGATGGTGGTGATTGTGATTTTGGATGTTTCCGTATGCAAAGAGGAGGGGCGCCGTGGAAGATGGCGCTGGTTGCTGAGTGGGCGCAACGCCCGCTGTTAGAGTCCCGTTGCGTTGGATGGAGCCATACCAACTAGACGTACCAAGCTGGGGAGTGGTGGAGAGGAGACTGAAAGATGAGAGGGATTGAGAGGAGGTGTCAAGATAGAGGATAAGCAAAAGAGAAAAATCAATGAAAAGTCATTAAATCAGTCCGGGTATTGATTTTTTTAGTACAGCTTAACTGATTCGCTCTAATACTGAAAGACTGTCTTTGAGCTTGTGTGTGTGTGTGCCCACCTGGCCCGATCAGTCCTGCTATTAATGCTTCTGGACAGGTCGTCATCACTATCGTACCGTCGAGGGTTGTCAAAGAAATAAGCTCTGGAGCTGAAACTGTGGCTGTTGATCATCCCTCCTGGAGCCTGAAAGGAATACAATATATAGTTCATATAGATCACACTTCTGTCTGACAGATTATTGCTGGCATTAGTACTTTTGGCATTTAGTGATTTTACCAGATTTTGGTTGGGTCTCTGCACTCTGAAGAAAACCACCACTAAGCTTGTAGGTAGCAGCTCCCAGAAGAACAGAATGATCCCAAACACGATGTAGGCTTCACCGCTGATCTCCTGCACATCGGCCTGTAAAACACAAACACACGCAAACACACTGCATTATATTCATCTCAAACACGTGTATGTATGACAGCTTTAAAGGTAGCTTGACATATTGGGAAATAAGGTTATTTGCTTTCTTGCCGATGGTTAGATGAGAAGAACGATGCCACTCTCAGCATGCCGTAATGTGCACAAACCAAAATCTAACAAAGACAAGCTGTGGTTGGCTCTCTGGCCACATAACAGTGGTACTAATAATTATCATGTAACCATATTTCCCCAAATAACCACATCAGTTGTAATGTCTCCAGCAAGATGGAAGCCTTTACAAGGCCTGAACCCTGCACATAGATACACACAAAATGGATCATCCACACACACACACACACACAGGGCACAAAAGCTGATTTTCCATCTATAATTGAGGTACCTGATCAGAAACGCTGTACCAGCCATAGTTGAAGGGACTGGGTCTGTCCTGTGGTGACATGGACACCACCACCAGGTTGTAACAAGCTCTGGATGTGTAGAGCAGAATCACCACAGCTCCTATGGCTGTCGCTTGGCACACCGATGTACCCTGCAGGAAGAGTTACCGTGCTTATTACGAGCTCGCGCTCATGTATCAGTCCACCATTGGCCTGTAATTGAATGTCAGATGTGGGCCGCAGATGTGATTCATCAATATGACTGAGGGCGCTCCATGACCAAAATGACAGACTATAGGCCAGGAAATGAGTTTTGAGGGACATAAATGTAACCATGTGTGCTGTCTGCATTGTGGGAACAATCATGGGTCACCATTACTGCTGGGTATTGTTTCAAAAATTATCTTTACCGGTGCAAAAAGACAGGTTTCAAGGCACTGCAGTCGTGAGATGTTAACCCACGCACAGGAGAAAACAAACCGCAATGGCACAAAGAGATTACGGGGACAACAACGTGAGAATATTTCTTATACCAACTGCACGAATCACAAAAGTATTGCATGAAATTTACTCGATTGTGTCAGAGCTCTGAACTTTAGGGAGGTGGTGGATAGTTTTGCACAGAAACTGGTTTAGAGTTTATGGTGAGAGCTCATAGAGGTGGAAGACGAGATACAGCTCTGTCTCTCAGGAACTTTGCACATGCATGGTGTTATTCCTACCTTAGATTCAAGGTAAACGTTGGCGGAGGACATCTTGGCTATCTTGAAGATGCAGACGGCCAGAGAGACAGCACACAGGACAAACAGACTGTCGTTGATCAAGACACGAGCCAGGACTGCATGTCTGATACCCCCATCGCTGGAGACATGAAGGTTATTAAACTTAAATGATCAGTTCTGTGAGATACTTGTGACATTATTATGTAAGGGGGGCTTTTTTTTTTTTGTTTACCTTGGTGATTCGGAGCGCTCCAGAGCTCCTTGCACTAACAAAGCACAAGTTAAATTCACCACCAGGAAAAATATACTGAGACACAGGAAGAACAAGCGCAGAGGAACCCTGGAGAGAGGAAACACAGGCAGTAAGAAGATAGCCATATAACTTTATTCATAAACAACATTAAAATTCACAGTGTTAAAGCTGCAAACCAGCTGTGTGTGTGAGAAGAAACGATCTGGGACAAAATGATTACTGGAAGTTATTACATGTAGATATTAGACAGTTTCCTTTGGAATAATTTCTGACAATAATTCAAGGCAAAGACAAAAACAGGACTTACTTGTATTTGGTGAGCTCTGGGGAATATTTGGCTTTAGCCTTAAACATCACCTGAACAAGAAAAGTATAAATATATCATCACACACATACATAAAACAATGTTTATGATATGAAAATGATCAGTTTCTATAAGAGAAATGTAATAAATCCACAAAAAAAGAACAAACATGATGATGGAAATATGATGAAGGAAAGTGAGATGGGTGAGTGATGGTGGGGTGGCTTTCAGTTAGGAGAAGAGTGTGAACTTAACAGAGCCTGAGGAGATTCCTGTTTGAGATGCAGCTTTCATTCAGACCAACACAACGGTCTGTACACAGAATTGTGTTTGTTTGAGCATTCAGTCCAGTTAAAAGTCTAACTTTGGCTCCTTTAGCCTGCAGGCCTTCGAGGAGGTCTCCAAGATGTTTAACTAACAGTTGGTCTGGTGATGGGGACAGGCTCACTATACAAACACATTTAAGTTTACTGTTGTACAAGACAACAACAGTCAGCTATTTACGAGCAGAGGCTTCACAGCAAAAGGACCATACTGCCTAACTTTTAACTTGACTAATCTTGACATTTGCAGGTAAGTCTCTAAACTATTCCAACATTTCAGCTAATTAACCAACAGCAAGGGTGAAAAAACAGTTAAACTAGTGCACTTTTGAAGCGTTTCCTGAAGAAAATGCATGCGATTGAGACAGGGGTCTATGAATCTACGATTCCATATGCTGTTAGCCAGCATACTTTTGTATTTATTGTTCTTATTAACTGAATCCAATCAGAGCCATTCAGCCATAGCTACATTGGAAAGGCCACTATAGTATGGAAGACCATTTCTGCCAATATAATGACATTTTATAGGCTTCTTACTGGTTTCTTCACTGGCTCCCTGTTCGTTTTAGAATTGATTGTAAGATTTTACTGATCACATTTAAGGCACACCAGGGGCTGGCTCCAAGTTACATATCAGAGATATTGATACCTTACGAGCCAGCCCGCAGACTTAGGTCCTTGGGTGGTTCCCTTCTGGCTGTTCCATAGTCGAGGCTCGAAACTAAAGGTGACCAGGCGTTTGCCATCAGGGCCCCTTGACCCTGGAACTTTATGAAGAAGCAGTAAATTCTTTTTAAATCATTTTATAGACTTGCTTTTATGTGATGTTTGTCTTTTTAACTTTCTTTTTTAACTTTTAACCTGAATTAAATCATTATTATTTTTTTGAATTGCTTTTTATTGTATTCTAAATGTTGTTGGTTCTTCTTATTTTGTTCATGCTTGTCTGTCAAAGCACTTTGTAAATGCTGTTTTTAAAGGTGCTATATAAATAAAGGTATTATTAATTAATTATTATTAGCATCTTAAAATAACGACTTAGTGTTGTAAAATAATGACTTAGCATCTCAAAATAATTACTTAGTGTGTTAAAATAATGACAATATCTTAAAATAATGACGTAGCGTCTTAAAATAATTATTTGTCTGTTAAAATAATGACAATATCTTAAAATAATGGCGTAGCGTCTTAAAATAATGACTTAGCATCTTAAAATAATTACTTAGTGTGTTAAAATAATGACAATATCCTAAAATAATGACGTAGCGTCTTAAAATAATGACTTAGCATTTCAAAATAATTACTTAGTGTGTTAAAATAATGACAATATCTTAAAATAATGATGTAGCGTCTTAAAATAATGACTTAGCATCTTCAGCATCTTCTTAGCATCATAATTACTTAGTGTATTAAAATAATGACTCAGTGTTTCAGTATTTGTCAACTAGTAATGATGTCTATGGAAGCCCATTTCTGTCCATATATGATGACAAAAAAAGACCCTGTAAGTCAATATAATGAGAGACTTTTTTTTTTTTTTTAAATGAGCTAGTTTATCAAAATATTGCCATATCTCAAAACAATGGCTTACTTATCTTGACATAATGGCTTAGTATCTCAAAATAATGAGAATAGTGATGAGTAGAAGTCATTATTTTGAGAAAGTTTCTCATTAAAATGACTTGCATTGCATCGGACAGGAAAATTACTAATAATTGGTAAATCTCTATTATCTAATTGAATTAAATTTTGTTTATATAGGAACAAATCATAACAGAAGTTATCTCATGACACTTTCCATATAGAGCAGGTCTAGACTGTAAGCAAGCACTTGGTGATGGTGGCAAGGAAAAATAGCCTCAGTCAACGTGTAACATGTATTCCAGTGTTGCTCCAGTTGCATCCCAAGTAATTCAAATCAAACCCTGGCCCAGCTCTTCAAAGCCATACTGTTGCAAGTGTAAAGGTAATGTCAGTGGCAATAGAAGGTGACATTGACTTGGAACTAATGTATGCTGCACTCAGAATTATACAAATGATATAGCGGTAACAGTTACTGCTTTATGCAAATACATTTTGAACTTTAGACTCAAACTTCATGAAGATACTTTATGCTTAAAACTTGAAAATGAGCAAATAAACAGTTAAAAAAACAAAACAGAAAAACTACATATCAGCTGCCTTGTTGCCAACATGTTATCAGTCATGACCTTAACAAACATCAAACTGTACACAAGTCCAGTTTACTAAAGCTGGGGCACTGGCCTCCACTGATCCCGAGTTCATTCAGTTATTAAGAGGCACAAACTCCCTGACACGTACAGTATTATCACTGACCGAGCCTGTTATCTGTCAGACTCTGAATAATGATAATAATCATTCAGTGTCATTAATAGTGTATGCTAGGTCTTGTGCAACATAGTTAACAAAGAGAGTAAGAATTTAAACACACACAACTATAAAGTGAACATTGAGATTAAACAAACACATCTACGTTCACACATCAACTCAGTCTTTGGTGCACGAATGTGGGCCAGCAGGAGGTAATTTGTAACCTAGAAATGAAGCAACCAGCCAACAGAACACTGTCAGATAACATACTTTATGTACACTACATGTGTGCACCTCAAACATCTATGCAGATCAATATTTGGTCTTCCAGTACAGAGATTTACCAGTGATAGACTGAATACTGTTATTATCTGATTATTACCATCATCATTTTTTTTTCTCTGGTAAGAAAGAGCTCAAATGTAATAAGGGGGAAGTAAATCATAGGTCAGGACTCAAGGCTGACTCATCAGAAAACACATGACACATAAGTATTTCCACACATGCATGTGTGTGTCAGGTGACATGCCGTGTCATGGTGGCATAACATTATACCGGCTCTCTGCTCGGGTACTTTGAGCAAGTTAGTGAGGAAGTCAAGCGTCAGAGCAACTCTTTTGATAATGGAATAATCATTTTTCGTATTTCCTGTTTCCAGGTTCACAGACGTGATTTGACACATTGCTTTGTCATATGTGGGAGTAAACAGAATATCTTTGTGGCTTGGGCTGCTGGTTAGATAAAGCAAACTGAATGAGTCACACTCAATTTATTAATTCATTAACTGCAGGCCTAAAGCAAAGTTACCCCTAAATCAATTTAAATGTTGGCTTGTTTGTTAGTTAAGAGTAAAACAAGCCAGGACATATTAATATTGACAAACCATAAACCCTGATAAATCATTGTGTGTCTCATTTATAAATGCAGAAGATACAGAGTAATATTAATGTTTATTTGGAGTTTGTCTGATGAATCTAATTCCAATATACTCTCTCCTTTTAGCTCTGATTTTGGTCTTCGCCAACTCCTGAGAAGAATATCTGTTTGCTGACAACGATGATAGCGGTAAGAATGAACCAGAACAGTAAAAGTTGTGGGTCCAAAAAACCAAAAGACTGATCTCAAAGACGCTAAAATGCTCTGATGAGAACTGCTGAGTCAGGTTGTAATTCTCTATAAGTTTGACCCCTGTCTCAAACTTGGAGACTTTTTTATTCAATGTTTATATAAAATATTTATATGATTATAGCTGCATTCATTTTTAATCTGACTTTCAAACAGGGTCATCCTTTTGAGACTGATAAGTTTAATGTAACGAAGGTTGATGTGTCACAGTCAGGAAGCAATGACAGTGCGGCAGGATGGTCAAAATTTCGACTGTAGGAGGAAATATGAATCTGATGTATTACTCAGGTCTGACCCGGCTAGACATAAAAACCACAAGCAGGAAAACTTTGTTCACTTTGCTGGCCAGTCACATGCTTTTCCCCGCATAGATAGAGACATATTTTTAAACCTATAATAACAGGTTTAGCAGATATGGAAGAACACCATTCTGTTGGTAATGGTGGAAAATAAACTGTTGCCACCACATGTCACATCAGTTTTGCTGCTTTAATGCAAAAATATCACAACCTCCATAGAAAGTGATACTTTATTTTATCCAAAGTGAGAGTAGTTTGTGTGTTTGAACTGGCCACAGATCAGCTAATGGTCTACAATGTTTATTCAGCAGTCATATGACACCACTGGCTTCATTGCCTAATCTCGACTCAGCCAGTTGGACGAGCTTCCTTCCTCCTCACACCCCTACATGTGATTGAGATACATACTGTGTTTTCCTTTGAAGCGCTGACTGAACCGTGCCGGTGTCACCGACTCAAAGTCTCAAAGTGTGGAGGTGTTCTCGGAGAGAGAAACAAACAGATCTTTTGACATTTGGAGTGGGCAGGTGTTAAACAACTGTGACTGACCAACTGTGTCCCTCTCTACTTCTTCCATGACATGCAGAGTTTGTGAAAATACGCCACTGTCAGGATCATTCGCTTAAGTCACATTGAAGAAAAACACAGCAACAGAGGCTGGGATTTAATGAAACACAGGCTTTTAGTGGGAGATCTTCGCATGTCTCACCCCGGGATATGAACTGAATCAATTTGCAGAGCTGTCAAAACCAACGGCAACCTAAAATAACTGCAATCAGTCAAGCCACTCTACAATGGAACATGTTGGCTGAAGGCAACCACATTTACCCCATTGTGAAAGAAGATATGTTGACTTTTACAGAACCCCTACAAGCAAAAACTCGAGTTTTAAGTTACTAGAAGGAAAACAGACATGCCTTGATTTTTTTTAGACGTTGGTCGCCCCACAATACTGCATTTTTACTCGCTTAAGTCTCTGAGAAATGAGCTAATTTGCTAATTACAGAGAGTTGGAGAGGAAAATTGGTACCACTATCATGTCTGTGCATTAAGCGTGAAGCTGGAGCCAAGAGACAGCTGAAGAAATGTACATTTGTGAAGCTGGAACGAGTTCTTAAAATGACAAACGTTGAATCATTCATCATGGATTTATTATTTAATATTAACCAAGTGATAATTTAAGCTGCAATTCTATCCAGCGTGCCAAAGAAGCACTATCACAAGCCTCATGGGAGCTGTAGTTTTTGAATAGCTGGTGCTTTCGCCTTCGCTGAAATGACAAATGATGTGATTTAACTGCAAATTTAATGTGACAAAGACGAACTGTTGTTCACTTTGAGCTAGATCATCATCTCGGAGAGGTTTTCGCCCACAGGGCGTTGGGTGCTGTTAGTACCAGGAATTAAGGACCTTGGATTAATAGCCCTCTAAAGGAGTCAGTGGAATACAATAGACTAGAATAACAGCTTTGTTTGCTTGTATGGCAGTTAAGACTGTGTGTTATTTGTGAAATCAAATGACTACAATGAAGGCAAAACTGCAGTGTCAGCTCTTTTATGAAATCAGGTCACACAAACACCACACACCATCCCTCACACACACACACACACACACACACACACACACATACACACACACACACACACACACACACACAGTGCGGTCCTACCTGTGTGAAGTAGAGGTTGAGTAGGCAGAGTGTGAAGAACTGCAGGCAGACAGGGCAGCAGTAGAGCAGCCAGTAGGCCAGAGGCTGCAGCTGGTTGGCCTGCACCACATTTTTAAAGTAGAAAGAGAAGAGGGTCGTCCTCAGCGCTGCCCACAGCAGACACAGGAACAAAAACACACTCTGGTAGCTGAAGCGCTTGTGTCCGTAGTGCAAAATGAGCCAGAGCTGCAGGTACACGAAAACAAACAAGAAAGAGTAGAGGACGGTGTAGATGGTAGTTAGACTGAGCTCCAGTGTTGGGGAGATTGCAGCTCCATGGGACTCCTTCAGTGAGGTAAACAAATGGGAATTAAGCTCCTCTCCTGCCGAAAACATCTCCACTGACGGCTCGCACTAACGCATTGGATGCTGTGAAGGCAAAAACACTAAAAGTGGGTCAGACCCGGGCTAAATTGTCCGTGGATGACAAAAAGACGAGGGTACACGGGTGAAAAATTGCGATAAAAGCAGTTTATTCTGAAAAGAAGTGGCATAATGGAACTGCGCTGGGCTTTAAATCCGATATAGGGTTGAGGAAAAACTGGGGTCTAGTTTGAACAAAGCGCTGGCTCCAAAATAACAAGAAAGACAGAAAGAAAACAAGAGAGAGAGGTCCCCACAGTGAAGCTCTGCAAAGCTGCTCTCTGCAAAAAACAACTTAAGGGGGGGAAAGCCTCCAGATCAGCTGTGATGCAGTTCTAGACCCGCCCCCATGCTCTCGATTAAAACGGAAACTAGCGCTTCGTGGGCCGCCATCTTGGCTCAACACCAGCCTTAGTTGCTTGGGAAACAGCTGACTCCGGAGCCACAGATCCTGCCCAGTTTCCGAGCCAAATATCCAGAGTGAATGACGTCCCCACGCCCACTTTCCGAAGGCGCCGTCTCATTGGTCAACCCCGCCGCCCAACCTCCACAGCCTTCTCACCCCATTGGTTTACGATGATGTCAGCTGCGGCAGTGCCCGCCCTCCGCACGCTCCTGATTGGCCATTGGTTCAAGTCGAAACAGCTCCGCGCTGTCATTGGCTCAAAGAAGCACGTGGGCGTCTCTCTCTCTCTCGAGGCATCAAAACAACTTCGCAGACATTTAGGTCAAGTTACCCGAGCGATGGCGGAAATGCGTTGCTTTCAAAATTAAAGCGCAACCTATTTGCGCGCACGAAAAAGCAGCATTTATAGATAAAAACGCACAAGAATGTAAAACTGATATACTCTCAAGATTCTTACAGTGGCACCTTCATGTTTAGCGCACTAAGCTGTAAGAATGACTCAAAAACTAAGCAGCAAATTTGTCGAGTACGTTTTTTATTTTAAAAGGATGACCGGAAGTGTAGTAGCTTGACACTATTTCAAAAAGACGGGGCTTTTTTTGAGATGCATTTTTACATTTTACTGTACAGCTGGACAAAAAAACACAGTACAAACTTGCTTTGCCTGTAGTTTAATATAACATAATATCCTACAGATATATACCGACATGTATCTCCTACATTTACAGTTGTGAGCACAGCCGAGCATCCTTCAGTGGGCAGCTAATGAAGGAGCTAACCTTAAGTTTCGTAACTAAAGCGACATTTTTCGGACTCTTCTTCTCGAGTTTACACTCGTGGGACAATACATTAGCGACATAATGTATTTATCCGCCTTCACCACGGTTTTAACTGTGGTTTGTGACGTTTGTGCCACTTGGAAAGACAAAAGCTGAACTTTAACCTCGCCGAGACTTACTCAGGTAACTGCTCCAGCCTCCTTTCCTCACTCCTAATGTGTTCATATGTCATGTGAAATGTGTTTTTGTTTTTTGTTTGTCCCACAGAGAGCACAGCGGGGCATGTCCTCCATGATGTGGACGTGCTTCGCTGTTTTCCTGCTGTGGATGAGGTCTGGAGGATGCACAGAGAAGGCCAACACGTCAGACCTGATTGAATACACAGCTGCAGACTTCATTGACAAGCTGCAGTCTGGGAAGACCATGTTCGTCTATTTCCAGCATCAGGGTAGGCTGCTGATCACTGTGTGGCACAGGCAAGCCTTTCCACATATTGTGTGTTGAAGCCCTGACTCCTCTATGTCAAGAATAGGAGCATGACTGGAGGAACTTTTATTTTGAAGGTGACAACAGTAGACAGCATAATAACCAGGGTTCCCACGGGTGCTTGAATTCCTTGAAAATGCTTGAATTTCAATTCAGTGTTTTCAAGGTTGTGAAAATGCTTGAAATTTGTGTGATGTCTATTTGTCACTGTTATTGCGCTATGGTAGTTACACAATACAAGCTGAGAATACAAGCCAATTCACAATTAGTTAAAAATCAAAACAGTCAATCTACCACCATGTGAAATAATGCTAATTAGACCCATATTATTATGCCATACAGTGGCACCGCTGCGCTTCCCATGACCATCATGGCAAACACAACTAGTAGGCTACCTATTTAAAGGTGCTGGAAAAATGGAAAAACTGGTGCTTGAAGGTGCTTGAAAAGTGCTTGAATTTGTTCATGAAAAAGGTTTGGGAACCCTGTAGACAGCATAATAACATACCATGCAAAGTTCCAATAGTCTCAAATCAATTTCTGCTTTCACATCAGCAACGAGCCAGGGACTTCTCAAGGTGCAACCCAGCAGATAGCAGCTGAATTTATAGGGCACTTAAAGTCTTTTAAACCTGGACTAATCGAGGATAACAGTATTTCACTCTCCTGTCTCCAGTCACTCCAACCATCTCTCTCTTCTTGGCGGAGTTGGAAATGTCTGCGGACGCTCTGCAGGATTATGGGGTTATGGTTGGCAAGGTAACTATAGTTGTCCTCACCGTGCTATGTGCCTTCGTCTGTCATAGATTTTAAAAGCTTAAAGTTTGATTCACCTGAAGACGTGGAAGTGATTGAATGAGTCGCCCCCGTTTTTTTTTGTTCAGGTCAACTGCAATAAAGAGCAGGTTCAGCCGTACTGCACAGGAGAACGGGCGCTGCACACAGCTTTTCTGTTCAGGTATGTCATGTGGACATGGAGGGATATTTGGTGTGTTGGCATTGTCTTTACTTTGCTGTCTGTGTGTCTCTCTGTCAGGGCTGGTAAAGAGTTCTCTGGTTTTGATCTGGACACCGTGTTTGATGTCAACTCTATCGTCGCTGAAGTCCTGTTGTAAGTGAGCAACGCCGCCTCAGTTGTAACGCAACAGCGCTGTGTGAGGCTTCAATTTTCAGTCCTTGCTTCGCGTGGAGATCCAATGTCATCCCAAAAATGATTAAAAACCGAGCACCAACAGTGAGGTCTGATGGTTGTTTAAGTAACGTTTGCAAAAAACTACAATGCCCAGCTGTTTTTGTAAATAACAAAACCTTTTTAACAAATGAAACGTGTGTATTTGTGAGCTGATTCGATGTCAGTGATAAGTTGGGGAAGACAGAAAGTCTTGACATTAGACTTTCCTCCTGGGATTATTAAAGTATTTCTGATTCTGATTCTCTCTCTCTTGTTCCCTTCCAGTGCCATTCTGCGCGAAGAGATCAGGTACGTCCACACAGACGCCGACCTCCTGGCCATGGAGAAGGCAGCCAGGGGGAAGAAGGACATTGTGTTGGGTTACGTCCGCAGTCTGGGAACACAAGGTATGAAAAAGAAGGAGAAGGCTGATGCACAGAGAGTGAGAGAGTGGTTTGATGTGTGGTCAGCGATGGAGATGATCCTGCTGACGTATTTAAGGACTATAAAACTCACAGATTGTCTGATTAATTGACTGACTCGGATGACTAATCAGATTAATTGTATTGTCTCTGCTGATTGTATTACCTAAGAGCACAGATCGATGATGGCGACGGCTTACGTGTACGGATCCAAATACCAATTCATCCTCATAACTGGAGGCCCAGTTTTGGAGCACTTAGGGTAGGTTCTTTATCTTTTTACCTCCATGTGGTGAAAAACTGTTTAAAGACGCTCTGAGATTTTGTGCTGTCTGTCTCTGAGTACCATTTAAAACAAGAAATGTTTCTAACAATAATATAATAATTGTATTTATTATGCGTCTCTTCCTCTCTGTTTGTCTTTCAGTGTCGATGAGCGGTCCGTCTCGTCTCAAGTGTGGTTCCTCCACTGTAGAGTCCGAAGTGTGTTCACGACCCAGACCAGCTCTGAGCGCTGCCATCTGACTCGTATGAGGAAACCCCTGACCACCCTCAACCTGCACTCCTTCCTGCAGCTCATGGAGGCTCCACTTGTGGTCAGTGGCCAAATAATTCTGTCCATTGACTAGTCAATCATTTCTACTTCAAGATGAACTTCTCTAATTTTGTATCAATGAAACAATGAAGATAACGTATCCATTTGTACATAATTGTGTCTCTCCACTTCAGTCTGAAGTATATGACGACCCCTCCTCAGTCCAGGCCCCCCACTTCCCCTACCAGCAGACCCCTCAGGTCTTCCTGTTCTCTCGCCCCGCAACTGAGCACCTGGACCGGGACACTGCCACCACTCTGGCCTGGAGGCTTCGCGGCCTCGCCCTGCTGATGCTCGTACACAGGTACACATCATTTAAAAATCTTTATCTATTCAGTCTTTGCTTTTTTGGTGTCTATTCGTGTCTATTATCACCTGATCATATTCTCTAAATCCACCTTTATCACTGTTTTGTGTGTGTGTGTTCAGACAGAGTCCTGCAGTGAAAACGCCTGATGAATATAATGTGGCGTACAGGCTGCCTGAGAAGGTATGTTGGTCACATAAAATAAGATTAATTGTTATTTTTACCCATTTCTTTATGCATATTTTTAGCTTGTGTCTGTGTGTGTGTGTATACTTTTAGAGCTTAGAGTTGAAGTATTTGACCTTGCACGACCTTGATGAGGTGTTGGAACTCTTCACATATCAAGAGAAAGAGGAGGAGGAGGAGAAGTATGATGCGTACGATGAGGAGAATGATGCCATATTTGGTAAGTGTCTGATGGTGAATAAAGAGAAACAAAGGAGAGAGGAGGATGGAGGAGTGCATCTTTGTGTATTTATGTGCTTTTGTCTCTCTCCAGAATTGCTGGACGATGAAATTGCGCTGTCCGTCTATGAAAACAGAGGCAACATGCTGGACATGGACTTAATTACCCAACTAACCTCTGAGAACTTCCACGCCGCAGTAGCTCAAAGCAGCCTGACAGTGGTGCTCTTCTACCTCAAATGTAAGACACGATCTCCCTGCTTTGCGTCAAGTGAATCTGAGCTAAAGTGTGGATGGAATTAACTGCAATTTCTGTTTTTTTCCACCAGGGGATGCTGTTTCAGAGGCCGTCCTCGGTTCCTTCATCGAAGTTGCAGAGAAACTTGCAGATGAACAGGAGAGCAAAGCAGATGTTGGTGAGAGAAGCGAATCAGCAGCGCCTTCGATAACTAACCTCCTGTTGTTTCTTCTTTGCCTCACAGTTTGAGAACCACTGCCTCACGGGGTGTTGAAAAGATATTTCTTTGTTTTCTTTATTTCTCCTGATTCACATACCCTCAGCCCTGGATATTACATAACATCATACATCACACGGAGGCCACTATCACAAAGTATCATGGATCAGGCCAGTTGTAGGTTTAGTGCTATACTGCTTCGGATTTCATCCTGGATGGAAATGAGCTCATAAACTCCAACTGAAATGTTGTTTAATGTTTCACGTTCTATACTACCACCTTACCATTGCACCAAATTGGCCCGATCTCAGCAAGTTCATTTCAGTTGGCTACAGGGATTCTTCCCAAGGCAAGGGCAGAAGAGACATTATCGAGATGCTGACCAACCATTGAAACGCAGCGTCAGTGATTGATTTAAAAAGATAAACAGAGTTCATAAACGACTTGGTCTTTATGAATGAATCTCTTCAGATTCCACGGTCCAGATGTGCGCCGTCAACTGCGTGGAGTGGACTGACCTCTGTGCCGCTCAGTCAGGCGGCTCCCTCCCGATCCCATTCCAGCCAATCACGGCCTTCCCCAGCGTCTTGCTGCTCCGCCCTCAGGAGTCGGCCCAACACTACAAAGGAATGCTGGGTACTCAGGCGCTGCATCGCTTCATCCTGATGTGAGTGACTGACGAATCCTCAGACTATGATATTATTTTGAAATCATGAATTTGAAAGATCAAGGAGGGCTCCAATGAAAGATGCTGTCAAGCGGCATCATGGGAAATGTAGGATCCATGATTCTTGGGGTTAAAAGTCAGCATAACTGGGCGTCATCTGTTTGATTTTGAACATTCTTTTGTTTAATGTGTCCCTCAACTTTATGGAAGTGCAATACTAATTGATGGAGTATCTCTTAATGACATATTTTACTTTTTAGAGAATAAAAAAAGAGTCTAGCAGTAGAATAAACACCTACAACTAAAGCATACTTCCTCTTTTAAAAATCCCATATATGTCAAAGAAAATAAAAGAAAGACACAATAAACTTTAATGTCCCTGTAGGGATGTTTGTCTTAGACATCAGAGAGTCTTTATCAAAATAAAGGAACATGATTGTATCAGAATGATGCAGAGAAAGTAAAAGGACAGATGAGATCCATCAGTTAACAGTGTTTGCATTACTAGTGAGGGTCGTTCTTGTAACTTTACTTCATTTTATCTCATTAGACCTCACCATAACCTTAAATAAGCCATTATTTATCTGCACTACGACAAACAAACACACACAGGAAACACTTGTATAAGAGCTTTGTCATATGTAAACAGCAGGACATGATGAATCTGTGTTGGAGCTTTTACAAATAGGTTTTTTGGAGGGATCTTGGAGTCATTGCTTATATTGATGTGTAGCCATGTTTTCTATAACAAATCCACAGGATGTTTTTTTTTATACACCGAGTATTTGAGCCGTGCTTTTATCTCTTGACCGAGGAGCGTCTCCTCGGTCCAGAATCGGACCAATCAGAGCCTCCACCACATCCTCCACACAGTGCAGGCCTGAAACAAAAAGCCCAGAGAGCCCCATGAGTCTTTGTACCTTTTGTCTGTGTATAAATCTTTAATTGTCTGTTCTTTAACCAGGAGCCGCCCAGCTTCTCCTGCGCTGCTGTCCACCCAAGAGGAAGTGACATCATTCCTTCAGGAAGTGCCTCTCCCAGGCTATAAGCCTGACAGAGTACTGGGAGTGTTTGAGACACAAACACACACAGGTAAGAGGCTGTGGGGCACTTTATGTGTGAAGATTAGTGAATTTAACGGGGTTTGAAATCAAGGCCTTGAAAGTTTTTTTGAAATTAGACATAAATATACAGTAAATAGGCTTCAGCTTTGATCTGGGTCTCTAACTATGGGGGCAACAGTAGCTTAGTTCACCTCCTGGGCACTGCCGATGTGCCCTTGAGCACGGTACCAAATCCCTAACTGGTCCCAGGACACCTTTAAGTGGCTGCCCATCACTCCACCACCTCTCCACATTTGCATATCACTATCGAGGGATCAATGAAGTTTATCTTCTTCATGAATTTGAGGGAATTGGACCTGGAAAGTCTTTGAAAAGTCCTTGAATGAACTCTTTTTGATGTTTATTGATTGCCTTTTAAATGATGCCTCAGTAGTTGACATCAAAACTCTTTAACACTTTTTAACGTGTAGAGAAAGGGCATAAGTAAAGCATAAGGCTGCTGTTATTGTTGTATTTTATTACTGTTAACCAAATCCCAATGAAAGAGCAGAACTATTGTGTTAGTCTCTCTTTCAAATGTTTTACGACTTCCCTCCTCCATCGGTGGCACTCGACTGCAAGGTTTCTTCTGAAGACGCACAAAAGGAATCACAAATATATACAGTGGTCCCTCGTTTATCGCGGGGGATACGTTCTAAAAATAACCTGCAATAAACGAAATCCGCAAAGTAAGTTTTACAATTATTATCCATGTTTTAAGGCCGTAAAACCCCTAACCACACACTTTTATACACCTTTTTACACGCATTTTGTACAGTACTCCCTTAGTTAATCAGGACGCAGAACACAATGCGCGTTCATACTGTACAGTACGCTGTAAAAAACAAAAAAAATCCGCGAAACAGCGAGTCCGCACGTCACTTCAGCGATCTCCTTAAACAGCTGGACACTGGCGTTGTCAGCAAATGTTCCTCAAACAGGAATAAACACATATTTTCACACACAGTGGCAACTATTTACAATCACGAGGTAAACTGTGCAAGCACAGGCTTCATGTTCGGAAGTAATCTACCATCTGAGCAAAGTGTGTTTGGACGTATTTGATCGGCCACTGAACTTCTATGTTATGCACACTCCTAAAGACGCAAGTACCTCGCACAGCAAGACGGTGTATGTGGGATAAACTAGTCCAGATAAATGAAAGTGTGTGTGTCCGTGGTAATGAAGGAACATGTGGACAGTGCTACAGTGTGCTTATTGATGTGTTTTTGGATGATAATGGAGCTCTATGACACAGAGGAAGATGACACACACAACACTTGTTAACAGAATAATTGCTAGTTTGGTTCTTTTCACACTGACAGTGTGAAAAATATTGATTACTTAATGATTTAGGCTTGAAGAGGATGTGAAAAGACGAAATGACCCTTAAAGGCTCTCCGTGCATATCTGTGATATATCAGGGATGTTTGTCTTTGTCTTCTAGGTGTGTCACCGTTTACTGAAGCGGCAAAGTCACTGAGAGGAGAGGTGCTGACTGGACTGCTGACAGACGGGCTGGCAGAGAAATGGTAACAGCTCTAAATTCAGTCTACTCATTCCTGTTTCAAGGTTGCCCCTGACGATCACCTCTGAGTGCTTCTCCTCAGCTCCTATTTCAGAGTGTGAAGTTCACACAGTCACTTAAATTAAGTGCTCTGGTCTGGATTTGAAGTAAGAAAAGGGGCGAAGCATGTCAATAAAGTTGATTAAAATTCAGTCAGGCATTGAGAGGACACTTAAGCCGTTGTGTGGTTACGTTTAATAAAAGCTGAGATCGTTTTGATTGAGCTACATGTATGATCTTCAATATTTATTTAAGTTTGTTTGCTGTGCAGGGCGGCAGAGCACACTGTGGATCTTCCCGCCGTGTTTGTGTTTCCATCTTGGAGGACTCATCCGGCCACGCTGTCTGTGTCCACCTCTGCTGAAGGCCTGCTCACGCAAATCAACGCCGCGCTGCTGCACCCACTGGTAAACCCGACGACGTGTTCATACGTCTCTCTGTCTCATAAAGTCACGTTTACACTCAGAAAGACTAAACAAAGGTATTTCTTAAGTTATCCGATGGAAGTTTTACTGCAGCCGCCCTCAAAAAGTTCCAACTAAATGAATCAGCCATAAATGAAATCAAATAGCCGTAAATAAATGATGTGGACGCAACTTCTTGGAAGTCTGTGAAAGCCAAGATAGGATCGCTCACAGTATGCCGCAGATAACAAGCACCATATGTGGATTCTCAGGGTTTGGACGTGGTTTCCTGAATACATCCAAGGTCAGAGTAATGCATCACGCCCGAGTTTACATTTGCTCGTTTAAACAAATACACAGAGCTGATGTGGAAACGGCGATCCTTAATGCAGACGTTGCTCAACGAGTTTAGCTCTCCTTTGAGTTTTTATTATGCTGCTTTGCACTAACAGACTTTGCTCCAGTTATGTTGCGGTGCTGTGATATAGCCAGAAGTGTAAAAGCTCCCTTTTGGTGGCGCCGCTTTCCTAATTTGTATCATGTCCAGCTCTGTCCAGTTAAAAGTTATTTCTTTTAACAAGAAAAGTGACTTAGAAACTGGGCCATCGCCAAACCTACTATTTGAAATTTGATTTTATTTCCAGCCTGAGCTGACGGTGGAGAACCTGCCGTCCTTCCTCTCCCTGGGTAAAGCCCTCCTGATCCTCTTTGTGGGCGAAGAGGAGGATGAGATCGGGCAAAGGCAGAACCAGGCTCTGGTGGAGGAGATGAGAGGATTGGTAGAGTCTGGAGGGTGGAGGATGGAGCCATACCTGGCCTGCTGGATCCACCTGTACGTACATCAATCAGGGTTATCGATCCGTACTTCAGTCATCCATCAAAATGTTTCGATTCACCCCGCTACATGGATCCATCCATCATGTATCCATCAAAACACCACAGTCTATATATTCTATTTATGGTCTCTGTTCCAGTGGTCGCACTCCAGCTGGTATGTCTGTCCTGGGGTTATACCTGAACTCGATGCCTCCACTCCCTGCTCTGGTCCTCACCCATTTGCCCTCTGGGGATGAAATCTACCAATATCCCCAAAACACCCCCATAGTGGCCTCCTCTGTGCTCCAGTGGCTGCAGAGGATCGAGGACAGCACTGAGACACCAGCAGGTAAGAAGGAGGAAGTGATGTACAGCAAAAAAAGTCAAATAGGAAAATAATTCAAGCAGAAATGGCAGCTTGGGTTTACCGTAAATCTCTTTTGCAATTAAGAGACTGTCCTCTCTCAAGCAGCAGGAGCCTCAGCAGTGACGTTATTGGCTGCAGCCATGACGCTCGTGTCTGCAGTGATTGCCTGCCGACATGCCGTGATTAGCTGACCACCTGCAGTGATTTTCCACACACACTGCACGATTACATTTCTGCCTGGATGAATCCTGGTACATTGTCAGCACAGTGTCTGCTAAGTGTGCAAGAAATCTAAAATACAGATGTTAATTTAATACATTAAAAAGTGGAACTGAAGAAACTGATTAGAGCCTCAAATTCTGAGCGACGCAGACTGATCAGGATGATTTAACTACTGTTAAACCAAAAGGAGAGAAAGCAGGAGGTTGGAACAAAGCAGGAGGATGATAAAACCGATGTGACAGTTATGTGGAAACGTATAGTCACGGAGAAAAAGGAACGAGCTGATAATGTCTAACATCTTTAAATATACTGCAGCACACCATCTGCTCTCAAGACGAATATGATACGGGTCCTGCTGACCCGCAGATAACCTCACTGAACTGTGGCAGAATCAAACTCGTGCCGCACCTGTCTGAGGAATGCTTAGCTCCACGTGTAATGAACGTAAAAAACGTCTTTAAATTGAGAGGTGATTGTCCAGGTACTTTTTAAACCTCAAATTTTTAGAGCCATTAACCTTTGACCTTTTTGAAACCTGTAGTTTGTGAAGGTGTTGGCCGAGATAAGACAGCGGTCGTGCTGGGACCTGTCTCTGTTTAGGGATTGTTATCCATCACATTCCATTCATTCTCCATGGAGAAACAGGAGACCTGCAACACTTTGGGATGCACAGTAGCTTTTTCCACTTTTTCCTTCCCGTGGCCTTGCAAGACAGTTTCCAAAACTCCTCTTTTAATTGGTTGTGTCGAATAGCTGCAGCTCGACATATTGATTCCTTCCAGAGCCTTGGAACGTTGGACTCTCTGAAGTTTACTTTTCAAAGCTTAATTTTCATTTGTCAAAGATGAGTTTTAAAGGCCGACTTTTGTCCTATTTTTTTGGCATTATACAATATTTTGGAAGTTGGCCAATGCTGTGCAACATCCAAAGAGCTCAAAGTTTCCACATTGCTGTCTGTAATGTTTGTGTTTTTATTTCCATTCGCTCTGTGATACTAACTAGCTCGCCTCATCATCCAACACAATGAACCAACCAATGCTAGTCCCATGCAGCACAGCAAAGCTTCGACCCCTGCCTTGCATCGCTCTTGGCAATCGTTACACATTTGCTTTGTAACGTTGCGTTATAATCAGTACAATTTATCTTAATATATAAGTTAGTATTATGGATCATGTTTGCTGATTTGCCATGAAAAATAGTTGTTGCATTCGATTAAATGCCAGTATCATCTTTAATCACGTATCAAGTTGCACGTTGTAAATACAGATCTGTCTCTGTGTGTCTCTGCAGGGACGTTGGGTGAGAACAGCTGGCCTCCTGCTGTCGATTTTTATGACTTCCTGAAAATCATGGACACGCAGGAAGCCGACTCGCACACCCCTGAAGAGGAAGAGGAAGAGGAAGAGGTGGACGAGGAAGAGGCAAACGTGGAAGAAGATCTGGTTGTAGAAGAAGAGACAGATTCCACCTCCAGCTCTCCAGCTCCTGACAATAACCCTAACACTCACTCTGAACTATAACAGACCAAGATGGGAGGGAAATGACACTAAATCGCTCATTAAATATGTTTTTCTATTGATTCTGGGCTTCATTGTGATCTTTTTACTAATTTTATTATACCACATTCATTATAAGTTAATTAAATGTATAATTTAATATGAATAATTTGGATTTATTTTATGGCTTTTTAATCAACAAAAGCATGTTACCAGTGCCAGTAAGCCTTTAACTGTTCTGGTTTTCCGCTCATGAAATCACACTACGCATGGAAATTGCAGTGACTTTAGGTGAAGGGCATCTGTGTCCTGGAAATGTCTTGGAAATGATCCTGACGTTGTTTCTCCCATCGTTTCACCACCTGTCTGGTAATGACAGAGGCATCATGGGAGCTATGTAATGTTCCCGGCAGTTGAAATGCCGATCAAAGAATGTGGAATAGATTATTTGTGTTTCAGATGTGGTTTCTGTGGCCGCAAATAGTTTGAATCAGTCTCTTGATGGAAAAATCATGCCAAAACCATGGAGTCAAGGGTCTGAAGCCCTCTTGGACTGTGGTATGGTGGCAGACCAAACTCGTGAATCAGCTTCAGTTTTTATCCAATGACTTGCTTTATCTTTGTCTTAATGATGCTTAGGGACTGAACATGATGCTGTGAGGGCTTACCACAACACAAAATACACAATCATATTTGAGTGGGTACAAGACAGACTATCTATCTATCTATCTATCTATCTATCTATCTATCCATCTATCTGTGAAACAGCGCCCCTATTGGTTGTAATGATTTGTAAGCGTTAGCAGGTCTGTGTGGTCACAGACGGTATTGCACCATTCCCCATGTCTCCTTGGAGAAGCCAGGTGAAGCTAATTAAGATTTTTTTAATTATGAAAGAATATGCACTCACTGTCAGAGACTGTGAATGGACAGAGGAGGAGAAACCATGTCATGGTCTGACCTTACAAGAAACAAAAATTATTCTATAGTAAGTATTTTTATTTATTATTTTAATTAGGGGTGAGAGTTAGCCAGTTTAAGTATTGCTAATGATATCAGTCACCAGCATTTTGTTGGAATAAGCTCGTCAGTTAGGTTAGCAGCTGTGGAGGGAGAAGAAATGAAGACTTTTGTCTTCAAACAGAACAGCTGTCGACACGGAGACTTGAAAAGAAAGGGAGGAAGAGTGGACGTGGACTTCAAATAACGTGAGTCAGATACACCCTCTGTCTGTCTGTCTGTCTGTCTGTCTGTCCATGTCTTTGTTAGCTGTCTTTGGTGCTTAATTAGCCCGGGCTGTGTAGTTATCAGCGTGTGACGTCATTCACCTGTTTGCTGTGTTCACATTGATATTACAGAGGAAAAAAAACAAAAAAAAACATTGATATTACCGAGAAAAAGCAAAACAAAAACATTTATGTTACAGAGACTTTATTTTTCAGAGCAGCCATTTTGACATGTATAGCAGGTAAACACAGATGTCGTCACTGCAACCTTAATTAGTGTCATGGGTAACACCTGTGTCGACCCTGTTTCATGTCAAAATGGCTGCTGTGAAAAAGGTCTACTGATCATTCAGTTTCCTGTTAACTTGTTGATATATAACTGAACCTGTGCAGAAGCTGTGTGAAGCTCTTGAGACAGTTTCTTCATACTTGTTTTGTTTGTTGAAGCTTTGCTGTACATATTAATGAGATTTCATATCTACCTAGAATACTGTTGGCCTGCAGGCTGATTTTTGTATGGCATGTAGATAGGAGCGTGTAAGTCATTTATTTGATACATGCACTGATATTTTTTGATGTGAACATAAATTTATAGATCTTCAGACTCTTCGGTTTGTAGTACTGTGTGTATTTATTATGCAAACACTAGAAACTAAGGATGCACAATCTGTTTTTTGTTTTTTTTATTAAAAATTGATAAATTTGAAATCTGATTCTCATGGCTGATACTGATAAGACACCCATAATACAATGCAGAGCTCTGGTCAAAACACATCTAACCGTCATCACTGTTTTAGCCCTGACTTTTCAAATGTTCGTTTACTTTACATAAAAAAACGTCTGTCATAGATATATCATTATATTATATTATGCCGTACATAAAGCCTATTAAAAAGTTTTGAGAATTCAGAATGAATAGAATTTGATGAGCAATAATTTATCAGCCCCCATATACTGTATTCTGCAACTCTGTAATCCCAATAAGACATGTGTAAGCCATGTGTCTATGATATGTTCATTATTTCATTTTTAATTTGAACTTAAGCCAGATTTCACGTCACATTTAACCTGATATAAAATAAATATACTTTTTTTTTAAATTGTTTAAGTATTTTAAGAAAGATTTTAGGTGAATATCCGCTCCAAAAATGAGAGATTTATTGTCTTATTTTCAGACCATTTTCCTCATCAAGACTCCTGTCTTGGATTGGATTTCTCCGTCATGAAGTCAGTCTTCGAGCTGCTCAAGTCAATCAGCATCAAAGCTGTAGTGAGCAGAGCAAAAAAATAAAAATCGTGTCTGGAAAAACATTTGTCAAATAAAATAATGTTTTGTCTGATTTCTGGGCTTAAAGGATTTAATATCTGATTTTAGCTCATGTGTCGGCGATGTAACGTGTGGCAGTGCCATTGCTGGGTCGGGGAAGTGAAATAACTGCTGTCGCTGACTTTTAACAGTTAGCTGTCCTGCTGTTGGCAGCTGTTTCAGGTAAACCGACTCCTGCCATTGCAGCTGAGAAGAGAAACAAACCTACGAGTTAATGGCATGGCTGCTCGGATGTTGGCAATAAACTGTGTGGCTGCACACAGTTTGATTAGTGATGACAGATCAAACCTGCGCAGATCTCCCCAGAAACCCTAGAAGGTGCTGTTGAAAGCTCTTAAACTATGAAAACGCAACTATATTTACATCAATCTAACAAACAGTAATAGTGCTATACCCAAAAAAACTTGTTTACCCGAAATGGAGGGCTAAGGCAGTGTTAGGCCTGCAGGCAGTGAAGGTAACTTTCCTGTCTGGAGGCAAAAATCTGTGAAAGACGTTTATTCATACAGTAACTTTCAATAGCAGAACCTCACAGTAAAAAGTAAGGCAGCAGGCATAAAACAGAGACGTAAGAACAGTAAAAACTTCATGAAACTGGAATAAAAATCCATAAAGCAATGGTCAGGAGCTGCTTTTGAGCTTAAGTCCAAAGGGAGTGAGATCCAAAGTTTAGGAGCCACAAACAAAACATGCTGATGCTCCTAAAGCAAAATGTAAGCATGCTGTGAGGAGACTGCATCAGCATTCTGATCAGTTTCAGGACTTGCTGGTCTGCCAAAGGACAGTGTCTGAAGAGAGTTATGAAATCAACTTGAAGCTGTCTCGGTTAGGTTTTCACCAACTAGAGAAAATGAAGGAAATGAGAATAATGTGAACCCGACTTGTTCCATTTGACTTGTTCCCCTGAATTTTGGGCTGAAGCTGTGGCGTTGATAAAATCAAATCCCCATTAAAAAAACAAACAGATTTTTAAATCATGTTGATGCTCCACTGACGCTTTAAGTCACACCCCACCAACTATTTGACTGATTTTGGCGAAACTGGATAATCTTTTATGGAGAAAATGTTTTCTTGTTTTCCCCTCTGATGTCCTGCATTCCTGTCGTGATGGACAGTAAAGTAAGCCGAGCTGGGCTTCTTGCTGTTGACCATGGTTGATGATTGGCTGTTAGCAAAGCTGTCGATTCACTTGTTTTTTGTTCAGTCCATTTCTGGGTAAACTGTCTGAATGACACACAAAACCTGCATGCATCTATGAATGCATGTATGTGTGTGTGTGAGTCTGTGTGTGCCTGATGATTTGACGGTCACACGCACACACATGCAAACAGCATACATCCAAAATAATTGCATTTACCGATGCCTGGAAAAACTGAGTCAGCCTCTTCAGTCAGAAGGGAAATGATCCGACGTAGATCAAGTATGTAACCTGATTGTAGACCAGCCACGGGGCCCTGTGTTATGTGTGAGTTATAACATTAGTGTAAGCAGACCATGTTTATTATATAATTACATAATGCACACACACACACAGAGCAGGCCTGACACATGAAGCGGTGTTAGTTTCCTGTCATCTTTCGTTTATTCTTCAGGAGTAACTCGGATATGTTTCACTGATAACAAAGGCGGAACATCATATTTCTGGTTTATTGGTCTACCATACATTACACTGAGTGAAAGCAGACTGCGGTCGTTATGTAAAAGGCCAATTTCACTAAATCTGTTCCTTTTTAAAGTAATTTGAGCAGTTGCATAACACCAACCACAACGACTGGTTTCCAGCACGTGCACAGCAGCAATACACGACTGCACACATGTAGACACGTGGAGACGGAGTCTGGCTTGATTACAAGGTCGGTGTACGCAATCACAGAGAACTGATGGCATAATAACACACAGATGCTGAGATGGGTGTAAGAATGCAAAAGCAAAAGATGTGATGATGGAGAGGAACACAGCAGAGCAAAGAGAGGATCAAACTCTGTCTTTCACCAGGACTCACTGAGAGCCTGTTTGTGCTTGTTAGTAATAGGAGGTCTTACCTGTGCCTGCGTGTGTGTGTCCACGTAATCCAGCCGGGCTTTGCATCCCCATGACTGACCCTACATTGTGTGCATGCATGTGTCTGTGTCATTAGCCCAGCTTGTGGATGTAACATCATCGATGTGTGTGTGTGTGTGTGAGACAAACCGTCCCAGCCATCTGGGAGCAGGGTTACAGAGATATGGAATGTTGGGAAGACTTGGCTTCTTGAATACTAACTTGAGTGCATTGTGTTTGTGTTTGTGAACTTGGCTGTGTGTGGGAATAGATACTCCAAGATCATGCCGATCAAATTGTTGTCCATAATTGCACTAAGAATTCCCTTGGGATGTCTGTTCATCTGTGTTCTCACAGACACATGACCCACAGAGGATCTCTGCCAAAGCCAGGCTGCATTTCTACAGGATGGCAAGAGAAAATAACAGCCATGCAGTTAATGAACATAAGACACTCTGTGCAGCAACTGCAAAAATAGTGTTTAGGGGCTACGCTCTTTTGCAAAGCTATGAGTAGGGATAGGAATCGAGAGCCAGGTCTATTTGAGAATCGCTTCCAAATTGCTTGAGCTTATCAATGACTTTTATCAATGCCGGCATGTTTTTGTAACAGTTGCACATTGCAAAACTTCAAACAACAAGGAGTCAAGGTGTGCAGGAAGAAATAGTCTAAAGTGTGGCTTCATTTCACAAAGAATGGTGACTGCAGTGCTCATTGTAACATCTATAAAATGATCATTTCAGGTCAGGGTGGAAACTCCAGCAACTTGTTGAACAATCTTTCTAATCAACATTAAATTCCCATATTGTCATGTATTTGATGCTCTACACATGAGTGCCAGTTTCCCAGCTAAAAACAGCATTTACAAAGTGCTTTGACAGACATGAACAAAATACTCAGGCAAAAATAAGAACCAACAACATTTAGAAGACAATAAAAAGTCATTTAAAAAATAAATAAATTAAAAGTTAAGAAATGCATAAATTACATAAACAACCACAAAACAAATGAAATAAAAATAAAACACAGTAAAATTTAATGATTTAATTCAAGTTAAAGGTTAAAAGAGTTAAAAAGACAAACATCAAGTCTATAAAAATGTGTTTTAAGAAGTGACTTAAAAGAATTCACTGATTCTGCAAGCAGGGCGTTCGACCGGACATGTCCCGTCGGCTCGATGTGTCGGTTAATATTATTGGACAAGTGGTGAACATAAAAAAACAAGCCGGTCAGCTCGATGAAATTGGAGGTCCAGTTTTTTGTGGTAAATGTAACAAGCGTTATATATAACAAAGGCAGGATTATTATTTATTTTGATTATGTATTTATTTATTTAGATTATTTTCAAGGCAACATATTTATTTTTATGTTTAATTTGAGTTAAAGAAGAAAATGCCTGAGAATTAAATGTTAAAATTAAGGAGATGAAACAAAATGATTTTCATTTAATCACTTGTGTTACATTCTACTTTTGGAGAATCATCAACACATATGAGTGAGGGGGGACTCATGGTATGACAAAAAGGCTCAGAGGGTACGCAAGACAAAAAGTTAGGAACCACTGCTTTAGCCTACAGATTACCCGACTCTTTGTGTTGTGACTTGTGTGGCAAAGTTTGAGTGTTATGTTGCCTCGGTGTACCTGATCACTATAAAATGGTTGGGGATCGAGTAAGACATGAGGATGTAAAGTCATTTATGCTTTATTATCTTTTGACGGGAACTAAACAAAATGCAAAACAGTTTTTAACTGCAGCAGTGAATCTAAAAAACTGTTACGTTAATATAAGCTTGATGCTTGAGGATAAGGACATTTGTCAGTGTTGGACTATTTCCCAAAGCAGTTTTACACAAGAAAAAGAAGATTACAGAAACATCTAAAAAAGAAATCTGTATTCAGAAGCTTTCCTCAGAAATTAATCATCCGATTTATCTCATAACCGGGAAGCCGCCCTCAGGTTAAAAATGCACACTTTAGCCACTTAGTGTCTAATACACTAATCTAAACTGTTGTTCCGTTTTCCTGCTCTCTGCACTACACAAAAATGACTCAGCTTACAGCCAGGTCAGAGAGCTGTTACACTTCTCCTCCGTTCTGCTTTGGATATGTTTGCAATAAATAGTAACTAAATACCTGGATGCCAGGGTCCTTAGGGGTTGCAGCATGCCAAGGATTGTAGATACATTTTTGTATTACAGCAGCTTTCTCTACACTGACAACAGGTTTCAGAGTGTGGCTCTATTCCTTAAAACCAATTCTGTGCTTTTTTTAGTTTGCCCTTTGTTCACTTCTAACCCGTCCTTTCTGTTGCACTGAAATAATTTCCTACCACTCATAGCTGATTTATGAAGGCAATAATTTGATCTTGGACTTGAAAGTCTTGATCTAACAGTCTTTTATGTTTCCATTGTGCTGCAGACGTTCCAATATGCTGGTACAGCGCACCATTTAAAAATAGGAATGTAGTCTGTAAAAATACAAAGCGTGCGTTATCTGCAGTGGAAAGAATGAGCTGGTGTTAAGCAGATTTGAGGATAGTACCGACTGAATGTCTAATAAAATGAGTGGAGGAATTTTTTATTTTTTTTCCTGCCTGTGTGAGGTCACTGTGGTCATCAGGAGGCCAATGAGTAATTATGAGAAATGTATGAGCATGTGTGAATGAGATGGGCTATTAATATGTTTAATTCATCAGCTCCAGAGGTCACTGCTAATATTTGGCCAGCTGTCATTGATGACACACTGCGTTGTCATGTGAACCTCTCAATATCATTTCCTGTCTCTGTGCCATAGGGGAAAAAGCGAAACAGGAATTAAGCAGTGAGGGGCATTGGGCCACCGATGAGTCAAAATGAAACACAATCAGTTTTCACAATCAGATTCACGTTAAATATAATGTCTTTGCTGCTGAGAAATAACGACATGTGGGCGATTAAGTCTATGTCAAGTCCTGTTTGAACTGGAAGTTTCCAATGGTTTCACAACCACCCACAATAATGTTGTGTCTGAAAATGACTCCCATGTTCGCTATTCACTACTCTCTATCAAACAGATAGTGAGCTTTAAATTCAGGTTTGCAACACTTAATCATCATTTTATTGGAGTTTTCCTCCATGTCAGTAAACTGACTAACTGACTATCTTTGGGTTGTGGACTTCGGGAAACAGTGATCAGCATTTTCTTTTTTACATTTTATGGACCAAAGTACAAATTGATTAAATCAGAAACTGATCAACAGATTAATCAATAATCATTAATTGCAGCCTACCAACTGAGCTGAACGACACCCCAATCCGAGCAGCATGTTTAAGAAAGCTCTGAGCTTTTAAAAATGAGAAATCGATGTGTGAGGGTGAAAAAGCTTCACCACTGCACTGCAGGTCAGACACCAGGCTGAGGTTAATACGAGATTCATTTTAATAAAGGAACTCTTAAATGCTTAGGTGGGAACGTTTATGTCAGTGAGTTCATGTAATTTCCAGTCCAGCCCTACGAACATCAAGCTACGTGTGACACTGTGGCTGTGCAGGGCCTGCATTCATTTGTCCTCGTTACAGCCTCGCTCTTAACTCCAATAAAAACAGAAGACACACGAGTAAACTAAATAATTAAGTCATTTATTCACAATAAAAGTGAATCAGAAACAAACAAATGAGTGGGAGAATTCTGTAAGGTCCATGGTGTAAGGCGTTAACATATACTGTATGGATGTGGAACATGATCCACAAAGGAAAAAGGTGTGCAGAATGAGGCGGACTGCTGCTCTGGCTTTCTGCCTAAAGCACACAAGGTCCAGACGTGTCACATGCTGCTGATCTGGTCTGAAGCCTGGAAACAATCAGCAGAGTGAGCCAGCATAGGGACCATCACAGTTTTTTAGAAAGTTTCAGTTTGTTTATTTCCACTGACTACAGCATCTACTGTCTGCCAACAGAGGGAGCCAACAACATTGTGAAGTCATCCCATGGTCTAGTGCACCTATAAATGACCAGAACTACAGATATGGTACTTCTCTATCTGTTTGTGTGATGAAGAACCCGTGCACATAAAATGTGCCATTAGTGCAGAAACAGTATCTAGACGTTGCTGCTACATTTGTGCGTCTGCAGCTCCTCTGACTCCTTACAGATGTGTTGAAATATCAAAGAATGCAGATGAAGTGATTTAACGTTTTTTATTGCTTTTATTTTGTGCCACAAACCAAAGAAATTTCGTTAAATAAACTCAAAATCGTGTAAATGTATTTGTTCACATTCATTTTAGCTGTGTGTGTGTGTGTGTGTGTGTGTGTGTGTGTGTGTGTGTGTGTGTGTGTGAGAAAGCCATTTAGGAGAGAGACATCGGAGAGGCTTTTATTGGGTTTACACAGTTCTGGGAAGAAACACAATAGCCTGCCATGGAAGAGTAGATGTCAGGAAATTTGGTGTTTTTGTTTTGAGTGTGGGGGTGAGAAACAGAGAGAGAATATTGCCAATAGTAAAACGGCTCAGGACAAATCCTATCGCACTTTTCCAAGATTTGATGCGTTTCTCTTCTCGTAATATTTAAAAGAAAAAACAAAAGAACATGGCTGCTCACACTGCTGCACTGTGCCAGTTTAGTAGCCAGCAAGTGAAAGTTTTTATAAAACGATTGAAACAATATTTGGAGGAGTTGCAATGGGATTAAGCCTAAACTGGTTTTCTCGACACTTTATAGACCAAAAATTCAGTGATTAATCAGGAAAGTGTCTGCAGACGCCTTGATATTGAAAAATCATTGCAGATGCACATCTGACTTCTAAATAAAATCTTAAAATAAAGTGTTATGTTTTAGTTTAAGACAGATGAATGCTACAAGGCTGTGTGAACACAGCATCTGTTTCCTCAATACAAAGGAAATCTCTCCTACCTCGAGCTCCTGGGATTCTTATATACCATACCTATTAACACCTATTGGAATGGGAAACAAAGCTCTGGAAGTGTGTGTGCGCAGACATCGGACAGCTGAACAAAAGCAGCGTGTCAGTGACACAGGGAGGAAGATAAAGTCTGGCTGAAAGCTACTCTGTTAATTCACAGAGATTTTCTGCTGCAACTGCAGCCAAATACACAAAGGTTTTTTTTTTTTTTCTGTTCCTGGACGTTTTTAAACGAGGAAAAATCAGGATCCAGTATTTTCTTTATCCTCTCATCAATCCTGTCAGGGCACAACATAAGCCAGACATGCATGAAATTAAGAATACGCACACGAAAGTATAACCTTACAAGAATGTGGGAGCTGTTTTATTTCATTTATTTGATCAGAAGATCCCAGCTCGAGCTCATGCATGTTTTAATGTAATAAATATTAGATCCTGACAGAGCTGTACAAACAGAGGTTTCAATTTTTTGTGTATGTTGGAGACATAATTGTCATTTCCATTCCCATTTATGTGGATCAAAATCTTTTTGTTTGACATAAGACCAATAATATTACGAAAACCAAGATCCACTGGAGAATTTTTATGAATTTATCCTTTATCTAAATTCAACCTGTATGAACTTTGTTCAGTGTTTGCGTGGAGGAATGAAATGAACTTTTCACTGTGCACTCTTTCCCACACTCATTTACATATTATTTATTATATTGGCTGCATGTTGCGTTTCACCAGGGACCATCTGTTTTTTTAGCTTTTTGGGGGTTCTTCCCCTCTCAAACATCCAGCCAGCATTAGAGACTGAAGTGAAACAAAGAGAAACAGGAAGTTGCTATCACGTTGCCATGACGATGCGCTGGAGGGGAGGTCGCCACAGGACATGCGGCGTGACCATATGCACGTCGCCGTGTTTATTTACGTGTCCATGTTTGTGTGTGCGCCGCAGAAGCTACTGTGAGAGTCACTAATGAGGAGGGGATTTAGAGAGCTGTGTTGCAGTGTGTGTCAGTGACATGAGGCACTCACTGTCTGTCTGGGATGTGGGGGGTGATCTCAGTTTATTGTTCAGTGTTTTCTGCAGTTCCACCTCTCACTGTTACAAGTTTTTCAGTTTGCAAGTGGCAGTTTTTGTATGTCGTTTTTGTTTTTATTTAACAGGTTATGTCGAGCTTTTATTTTGTAATTTGTTTATATTTCATTCCCAGATTCCATTAGATCCATTATTTTGTCCGAGAAAGGTTTATGCAATCCTAATTTATGATGATTTATGATGACATTTGTAGCTTGGATGTTTTCCTGGTGAAAGGAATTGCTTAACTAAGACCACTATCAAACCAGAAAAAAAAAGAACTGTGCCTGTTTTTGTGCCAAATCTTTATGAGTTGGAGTCAAAGATCTAAGATTCTTCTTCTGTGCACACTAAATGTTTATTTCTCCCACATTTTGTGCACATATTTGTTCAAATGTATATCAGTGAGCACTTCTCCAACATTTCCAACATAAAACACTGTTGGTCAAATATTTAAACTTGATGTCTGCATTAGAGAACATGGTTATAAGTGGAGTGGGGCTGTAAATCATAACTTGTTTTTTTAGCTCATGTCAAGTAACGTTACCTGTAACATCTTTCACTAATTGCAAATGGGGAATATGACTTGGCTGTAGCTCGAAAAAATGAGCTTTAATCCATGAAATAAACATTTTGTGTGCACAGAAGACTTTTTAGATCTTTGACTTCAACTAAAAAAGCAAAAGAAAAAAAAAGTGTTGTGCTTATATTTTTTGAATGTTTGCTGTTGGAAATTAGTAATCTATAATCAGAGACAGGGTTGCATTTAACTTCCATTCTTTACAATCTCATGGGTGAAACGAAGCTTTCAGACCAAAATCTTGAATGATGGTCGACTGAGTTTTATTGGAGTTCCTCTGGGTTCCTCCTTTCATCTTATGTCTTCTTTATTGTTCTTCTGTAAATGACTCTTTCATTAAATGGGTTTGGTTCCAGGGAAGTATTTGACTATGCTCATGTTTGCAGAAATTGGAAGCACAGCGCTTAGCTGCTATAAATCTCTGTGATAACGTTTCAAAAGTGGAGAAGTAAACCTTTAAAGTTCCCCAAACATGGATCTTTAGGAACAGAGGGATCTTATTTCACACAGCTGTCAAACTCTTCTGAGCTCTTTTAGGGGCGTAGGGAGGTGAAGGGTTTACAGAGTCCAGTCTGCAGCCTCTATTCCGGGTTTGATCCTCTGTAAAGTATCTTTGATCTCTGACTTTCTAGTTGGGCTGAAAAATGAGACAGAAGTAGAAGTCAAAGTGATGATTTCAGTTTATTTCGGTGTGACTGATGTTATTCCCTCAGCTGCAGTAACAGTAAACAAAGCTTTCAAAATTCAGCTTTAAAAAGGACACACTTTATTGGAAACTAATTGCAAAGTAGGGAGGGGGGGAGTCAGAAAGAAGAAGCGCAGAGATCAGCATTCTTATTAGCCCTCAGAGACTCGGACTGAGTCACAGGGTGTCCTGTCCAAAACAACAAGCACTAAACTCTGCCAGAGGTCAGTTCACTGTCCAGAACCATCCAGGCTGCTCAATTTTTACCAAACAGTTATATGCTTTTAAAGAGTTTGGATGAAAATTTAAAGAACAAAGTGTGTGTTGTATATAAATGTGGATTGGCATTGCAATCAGTAAATGGAAGCAGACTTTTGATCATTTTATTTATGAGGTTTTGTAAAGCAAAACTGAGGAAAGCGTTCAGGCTGAGATAGAAATCTCTTTCCTGTTCTGTGTCAGAGGTAACAGTAGACTAATCTGGCAGCTGCTTTGTTGTGCTCTCTAGATATGGTGCCCTTACTTTAGTGGCAGACTCCAACTGAATGTAGTTTGACTGACTGTGGAGGCATGTTTGGGTTGATCACGGTTTGGAAATTGGATAATAAATCAAACATCAATCAAAATTTTGTTGCATCATAGCGTTGCCTTCAAGCCATGTCCAACAAGTAAATTCACACACACACACACACACACACACACACACACACACACACACACACACACACACACACACACACACACACACACACACACACACAAACTGCAGGTTCTTTAGCAGTGCCTGCGGTAGCCACACTCGATAGGTTTGTTATCTGCTGTTTATCAGACAGATGTGTGGTACATTGAGAATTCTTCTTTTCACAGACCATAAAATCTTGCTGTGCTGCAAACATCAGAAAACAAACACTAAATGTGAAAGTGAAATGAATCTTGGTTGGTTTTCCAGCTTGGAAGTTTCTGTTGCTTATGATCTGGTGCCAGCATAGTCAGAAAGTTTGAGGTTCCCTCAAGCCAAGACAGCAACATGAAACCCAACATGGGAATTTTCTAAGTGGTTGAATTTGATTTATTAATGAGGATTTATCAAAATATCATCTAAGATTGCTGTAATGCAACTAATGTGCGCGCACACACACACACACACACACACACACACACACACACACACACACACACACACACACACACACACACCTCTGTCAGCATTAAATACCATCTGCTGCCATTAGGAGGTTTCTGCTGGATCAATATGGAGAAAAGTTCTGCGTATTTTGTCCAATTTTCATTTTGCTGTAATCTGTTTAGGCACAAAAAGGGTCAATACAGTGCACTCTGTGTGTTTGTGCGTGGGTGTGTCGAGGTCAGACAGAGCTTCACGCAGACGGTATATGAACCTACTGTACAGCAGAGAAAACATCCTCCTCTTTGTGCCTCTCTGTCTCCACATGTACGGCCCGGTAAACATCCTCCTCTTGCCTCTGTTCCTCAGGAATGTCCTACAGCGTTTATGTTCTTCGTCTGTGTGTGTGTGTGTGCCATCCACGATAAGCCTGGACCGCTCCCTAATGTTAAATCTGTGTGTGTTGGGGGTAACTGGTGCGTTGAATGACGTCAGAGCTCTCATCTCTCTTTTGTGTCTACATTCCTTTTTCGACCTCAAACACACTCCGACCTAATAATACTGTTATACTGCGTTGTGTTTCAGCATGTTTTGTGTGAACAGTGGCATACTGTGTGTGACAGAACCCTTTTATTTCTTGGATAAACACTGGTCTTTCATCAGTGTGTAGATGTAGATATTCTTGTATATCCTTTTTTATTGCATCATACATGGGGCGGATGCTCTACTGACAGCTTACATGTATTTTATAATTACTGGTTTCTCAGTGCTGAATGTCATCGTAACTTATAATCTGTGCACACATGGTGTGTAGACAGTGGATGGGAGCTGATGCTGTGACTACATAAGACACATTGTAATATCAGTGAAAGGCTGAACAAAACAGTTTGTATGATGTGCTGTCTAACGATGTCTGAAGGCAAAAGTGTTTATAGCTGTTGACATGTGAAGAGGAGGCAGACATGATACTCATGTGATTCACGGGTGCTGGAACATGCTTGGTTTGAAGCCCACGGCAAGTGGTGTTGGTGCTTTTATCTGACACCACAGTCTCCTAATGACTCACTGTGAGATGGGCTGTACCGCAGAGGTCAAACAAACTAGTCAAACAAAACCTTTATCAAACATCTTTGAGGTTTTCCTGTTAAACAACGTGTCCTCACAGCTGACTGATGACTGACCCGTCTTTTGTCAAAGACCGTTTCATTGACATATGAGTCATTAGCTAAGGTGAAAGGTCACGCTGCTACACGGTTATTTCTGTCATGTATTTGACCCACTGCGACACAGGCTGAAGGTGGTGGGAGCGGTGGATCAATACACGTGCTGCATGAATGCAAATCTCCATCTGACACATCCCATAGCTCTGTGTACTGTCAGCGTTCAGCACCGTGCGTCCTCGTACCAGCAGCAGGCATGAAAGAAAATGAAAGTTCGAGGTTTCATCACAAACCGAATGAAACAAAGAGGCTCTGTTTAATGCACAGGCGCACGCACGGGAATATCATCCATGCTGTCGGGCTTTAAATAGCTCCCATGTGGTGACTGCACAGGTCACCCACATGCATTAAACATGTGATGTATTTATATGGGGAATGATGAATGATGCGTGAGGAGAGAAGTGAAGACATCAGGCCATTTCTCTTTTCAGGTCAGTGTGTGATTGGAGAATGATATGCGTATGAGGATCTATAAACTGAATAAATGTGCGTGTGTGTGATTTATTGATTGAGGAGCAGGGGAACATACTTCTACAAGCAGATGTGTCACCCCCTTTGGGGTTTTGCGTCGCTGTGTCCTTGAGGAAAAACTGCACACACACAGCAGAGTGGATGCAGTGGTCATAGTAAACTGCGGCAGATAAATCACTTGAATGTGGCAGTTGTGTGATGATCTCATACACACAACATTTTGGTTTGAAGCAGTGTACTGAAATTACTGAGTAATTTCTGTTTTAAACCTGTTCTGATGTATGGATGCCAACCCACATATACCCACACCCGCATGTTGTGATGAATGGGTTTGTTGTACCTTGGCGTGTAGATGAATGAGATCATAAAAGAACAAACAAAGTCAGTCAGAGAATCATTTGTAATCAGACTGGGTGAAACTCTTTCTGTGGATGTTTCCTGCTCTTACTGTTTTTCTCATCCTCCCTGCAGACAGGAAGTAGGCAGACTTTTCCTGGATTTTGTGAACTTCTTATGATTTAATGAATCAGGCTAGATCTCACGAGGATTACAAAATACAGAAACCACCATCTACAAAGGTGCTATATATATAGATCTGTCACATCCTGTATCATAAATGTCACATGTCATTGCAAAACTGAAAACTCATCTTGGATTCCAAGGAATCATTAGATAAATCAGCCACTTAATCACTTTACTAAATGTTGCAGTTGCTCTTTTTTTGACTGGTTGGGACTTGTCTGAATGATTACGTAACACTGTAGCTGTGTCCCAGTTCCATAATACATGCCCATCATATACAGTGTGTACCGTCATACAGTACAGTAAACGATCAGATCTGAAGCTGTTTGACCTTTCTCAGTCATTGTGGGAGAATAGTTTGCATTTAAAGTACACAATTTAAAGTACACAATTTAAAGTAATGTTTTTTTTGTTCATTCTTAATTACTTACTTACATACATACTTAGTTACTTTTCCATTCTAAGCACAATTGTAAACCTTCAAAAATGTAAAAATTAGTAGGTAATGTAGATGTGGGCTATGTTTTTTTCTTGTTACCATTCTCCTGCATATCTCCATGTCTGTTTGAATGAAAATGAAATGACACAAAATTCATTTAAATGACTTCTAATGTGAAAACACAAAGCACATCTCCACTGCCATCGTACAGGGAAACAAAGAATAGGGTGGGCAGCATATCCACATTCCTTACATATAAATGTTAATAGACATCAGTGATGGCATTTTTACGAGCGTCTGGCATCGGGCCTGCTGAAGCCGAGTGTGCCAAGTAGAAGAGGACAGACGTGGTTCTCCGCTTGTTGTCGCTTGTCTTGGTGTTTCACTTGGGTGCTAGCGAGTCTGCATATTCCCTGTCTACACACTACTTCTCAGATATAAGTAAGTTCACTTAGTAGGTCAAGTTGATTGTGGAACATCCTTTGCTGGATCACAAGTAGTCTACCTCCTGACAGTCACTTGCTCGTTGAGGAGACAGCAGCAACGAGAGGAAAACGAACTGACGCGCGGTCACTTGTTGGCTTTAGGTTAAGGGGCTAGAGAATGCATTATGTCTATGGAGGTCTTCACAAGTATATCAAGACAAATGTGTGTTTGATAGTCGATGAGAACCACAGGATAGACATGCACTCCAAACAACAGGAAATTAAAGTTTTATTCTATTATGCAGGCAGTGGTGCTGAGCCACAGAGAGCCACGAGCACTGGAAGAAGTCAACTGTTTTCAGTTTGTCAGTGTTGATGACACATTGATGTTTTGACTCTGCTGTAGGAAACTGTTCACTAATAATCGCCATGTCGTGTGTTTTCACACCTCGTAGAAAAACCACGTCTCGGCTTGCACAAACACATTTGCTCTGTGGCCTATTAGATCCACAGTGTGCGTCTGCAACAGACCTTATTGAATGCAGCTGCATCTATTTCTGCTTTATTAGTTCAACCAGCTGAGTCTGAGGCCAAACTGTGCCTGCAGGTCGTTAGACACAGGGGCTAATTGGAAGGATTGAACTTATTTGAAATTACGATGCTGCTTGAAAGAAGAATCCACATATTGAGTCTGTTGTACCACTCGAACAAAAAATGTTGTGATTAAGAGTGTCTGAAACTAGCTGGCAGGAGCAGCTAAAGTTTAACCAGTTTACTGAAAATAGGCCTAATAACAAAGTGTTTCCAGTTTATTACCCAGATTCTAGTTTCATAATGAAAACACTTCATGCAGAACTGAAGTTTCACTCAAGTTTCTGGACATCTTGAACTTGAGCTATTGAAACTCTCTGCAATAAAAATCTGTCAAAAAAAAAATGGATGGATGACTGTGCAGTCAGAGGCGTGTTCACTCCTCTGGAAGCTTTCTAAAGAAAAACTTATTTAACTTCCAAGAAAGCAGTTGCCTTGTCACTATCACACAAACGTCATGCGCCCCGCGGGGAAAGTTGCTAAGTTGACTTTCCTTACAGCTTCATTTCACTGTGCTTTCTAGGAATGAAGGCAGTTTACAGTAACTGTTTATTTCCTTGACTGCGTATCTCTGGTTACAGGCGTGACTCTGAGTTTTTAAAATGAATGTGGTATTTCCTGTCCTAAAACATGTTATAAAACTTTTACTTTTTCTCTTTAAGTGAGCAGAGGTCCTTTGGATAAGCCTGTGGCTTCTTGAGTTCTGCTGAAATCTTCAAATTTTTGTCATTATTTGTGTGCAAATAAAATAAATACATAAATTGATGCTTGACTACGTACTAGAAGAACACCACTGAGCTGTTTGGGTAATCCAGAAGCAATGGTTCCTACCATAATTCACAGGGAAACACAGAGGTCAAGGAGGGAGTATAGACATGGCAGAGAAGGAGCGATAAGAAGACATGTATCAATATTTATAGATGACAGCAGGTCAGAGAGAAAGGAAGTTTGGCATGGAAAGCAATTTAGAGGAAGCAAGAGGTAGATTATGTATGAGGGGGAGAGCAGAGGAAGTAGAGTGAAGGGGATGAATAAACATGAATGGAGATATATCAATATTTAGGAATAGTTTAGAGGCTTAGAAATAATATTTTTATTTGAGCGCACATGCAGTTTTAGTCTCTTTCATATTTAATCTTTTATTTGTAGCCGCAGTTTTACGTTACTGTCAGTGCAGGACCACCTACCCTATTTTATCATTTAAACAGACCCCTGCACACACGCACATACACAAAATTCACTTTGGTTTAGCTCACAGCCAAATGAAACACTTTGATCAGACAGCATTCCCTTTCCTGTCCCCCTCACAGGAAATATAAAGATCGAATATTCAATCCAGCTGTCAAATATTTATTTCCTTCAGCAAATAACTGACAGGAAAAATCAAAAAGACCTTCGGAAATCAATTGATATTGGACAAACCGATGAAACATGGTCATTATTTACTTGACTTTTACTTATTAGGTGTGTCTCCATTACAGCCTGATATATATATCTGTTTATAATTAAATTTGAATTCCCAGTCACCCTCTTTCAGTGCATCATATTTTAACATTCATTTAGCTGGACTTTGCTAACAGCTAAAAATGTGTGTAACGAACTTGGTAAATGGATTTCTCTCATCTACCTACCACCCAAAGTGCTTTTACAACACTTATCGTTATATATTCACTCAGTGTTGGTTTACATAATATTGGAGTCACTTTTTACTGCATGTATAAAGTACAGGAATAAAACATGTCACATAATGAACCTATACAGACAGCAATAGAAGTGCATACAAGTTAGGGCACTTCTCTACAGAGGGTTAGAGAGCATAGCTCAAGTGTTAGATGGTTAGTTTGTTAGATGGTAAGGCTTGTGAAATGGAGATCTCAGATTTTCCATCAGACCACACACAGTTGTTGGTACTTGTAGTCTAGTGAATATCAAATATTTGTATTTTGGGTCTCCGATTTTCCTTGTTGTCTAAACTAAAACAAACCTCATGGACAATAGTGGGGAAACATTGTCATGATTGTACCCATTAAAATGATAAAAACACATCAGAGTAACATATTAATAAGCGGTGACTATATCAGGTTATATTCCAGTTTTGAAAGTAATTTTTTCTGTGGAAGTTGGTTACAGTTATAAGCTGATTACAGTGACAAAGCTGTTCCTCATCATACATCAGACATACATGATTTTAAAAAAGCCAAAGCCTGGACCATGGAGTATTTTCAGGAGGTAAAGAATAAAATCAAACCGACACTGAGCAGAAATGTGAGCTGCCTGTCAGAGGCTGCTCGAGGTGACTTTCCCTTTTATAACAGGAAGATGAGATAATCAAAGTACAATAGTGTAACCTCAGGGATAAGGAACAGCTATAAATAATGCATGTTTAAACAGGGATCCTTTCTCTACTGCTCACAAGGTTTTATGGTCAGCCATCCGATCCTCATTGTAATCTTTTATCAACTGTGCTTGATTTCACTGACACTGTAATAGCTCTTTAATGAGTTCAGCATATTGTCTAAAATTCAAAGCATTAAAAGTGATAGATTACATAAAGGAAGAAAACTGAAGTTTCTTCAGTGCCTTCCTTAGTTTAGGAGTTTGAGCTACTGACACATAATCTTTTGACTGATGCATAATTAACCTCTACATAACTCATGTAAACCAGATCTGATTTGTTTTAGGATCTAAAGTCATTTGGCCTCCTGGTTTATGTCTTTTCTTTTAACAGCAGGTGGAGCCTCAGACTCTGGCTTTCAGGGAGAAATTTGGTAAATTTGGCAAATTCTTATTGACTTGGCTGAGGTCATGAGATGAAATATTACAGGTTTAAAGATTGACTTTTTATTTAGGCTGGAGCCTCGCAGGGCTGATCGACCTTCACTTTATTGATCCTCAGGGAGCCACAGCCAGAACGCTTTCTGTTCTATGGCATCGTCTCGTAACAGCAGTTTGACAAAGGGCACTTACAGTATATGACCAACAAGCAGATAAACCAAACTGCAGACTGCATTATGTGAAAGACAAATTAAGCCAAGAAATTCTATGGAAGGTCATTCTGGGGAAAAAAAGATGACATGGTAATGGAAATAATCATGGCAAGTCAAAACTATGAAATACTATGTCAATATTATGAGATATTTAATTATAAGACAGGCAAAATTCTGAACTATTAAAGTCAATGTTAATCTTAAGTCAGAATTTTGGGACATTTGGCATTTTTTATGATCCCATTTGCACTTTTCATTTACAAATCCCATGTCATCCTATAAATTAGACAATGGCACCACACTGACAAGTGAAACATGGTGGATACGCTAACTATTTCTAGCCTAGCGCCTTGAGAAAAAGCACAAGAGCCCACATACATACATTTATACACACATTCTTAAATAATATTCAGATACCAACATTTAACAAACAAATAAATAGAACCTTTGATGAATAGGAAAAATGTAAAAACAGTAGGACCAGATGGGTTTACCTCAACATACTTCATTTCTACAAGATATGTTTAATCATTTCTGACAGAAATGAGCTTCCATACAAAATTCTGACCTTATTATGAGAAAATCTAAGAGAGAGGACAGCACACTGCTGGGAAATGTGGCACAAAACACCGCAACAATATAAACCAACAGTGCAAAGCCAAAGTAAATGAATGTGATATTTAAACCAGACACTGGTTACTCCATCACTTGCTGACACATGGTGCCAGGAAATAGCTACATACCCACACACACACACACACACACACACACACACACACACACACGTGCACACGCACACATACACACACACTGCACTGCAGTAAGTTGCAAAGCTCCATTAAAACATGCTGCCGTCGGGTGTCATTTAGCTCAGCTGTTGGATCCTGTTGCATCCGCCCCATGTGCGAAAAGGTTCAGTTCTTGTTGCTGTCTCTCTCAGAGAACATTTTTTATTGTGTAGTAAGACATTACTGTGAAAACAGAAGTTAGCCTGCTGTTCTGGGTTCACTGTCGTAACAGGCTGTTTCCAGCCAGGATGAGCAGAGTGTGGGAACTACTGATCCACTCACATTTCAGGCACGTCATGATGTTCTACGATCAGGGAGATTATGGATGAAGATTCCCAGCTGCCTGTGGTTTTTTTAAAAATCAGATAGCCAGATATGTTTGTTTATTTAGTCTGGGAAATCAGATATATGAGGAAAATGAACGGTTGGTGGAATGGGTTGCAACCCAAAGTGATCACAACAAAAATAAAGACATTTATTATATTACTAAAGTGAAACACCAAAAATACCTTAGAGATTAAATTGGGAAATCAGCACAAATTAACTGAAATATTTATTAACATGCATTTTTGTTGTTGTTTGCCACTCATGTCAAATCATATTTTTATATCCATTTATATGAATATGAAATATTCAAAGCATGAATAACAACCCTCTGTAGAATGAGTTCCCCTGCATCTGTGTTCATGCAAAATGTACAGTGCTTTCAAAACTGTGTACATAACTGAATGATTCTGTGTATGAGTGCATTTAAAGTCCAGAGCTCTGTGGCTTCACTCGTCTTATTCTTTTGGTGGTTTTCTCTTGGAAAGGGGGCATGACTTCCAATCAGTAACATCAATTCTGCCCCAGCGCGGCCACAAGAACATCGACGGGAAGACCACCGCAGTGTGTGGCTGCCATCAGTCTTAAAAGTAGATAAATACTTTCTGTCTGCAAACTGTGGATCCTAAAATGTATTTCAGAAAATTGATGAAAGAATACAACTATGCCCTTAGCTCTGCCTGTTTGCCGGGATTATTCAGACATGAGTTTCTTATGGCAGGTCCTGACATGGCTCACTGTTGGCTCACTTACAGAACTAACGCACCGTGACACAAACACACCCTTGCACACAAAACTGTGCACCCAGTGAGAAAGACATGTTAAAACGTACACTGTTGATTTTGTTTTAGGCGCCCCGTTATGCGAACAAAGCCTCACGTGAATTGCTGGTCTATAGTTGAAAGAAGGCAGAGAAAGGAGAGTTTCTTAAAATTCTGTTTTGTTTGCTTCCTCATAAGAATAGGCTGACTCTGCTTCAGGTATTCGCTCAGTGCTATTCACAAAGAGCCGGTAGTGAGACAAACCTGAGTTAACTTGCCATTTCGCAACAAACCGTTGACTCAGGATCTGTTGTAATAATTCAAGTTATCACATAGCCACAGGAAATGGGCTGTCAATCCCTTTTTATGCTGACCTTATTCTTATTAGTAGTAGTCTACAGTAATGCTGCGGCAGTATGCAGTGCAGTCAAGTGTCAGAGTGAAACTGGATGTGTTCAAACCTGAAAAATGAGGAAGCAATTGAGGCTGAACTGTTCACACTGTTCTGAGGAAAATCATGATTATGTAACTGTCAGGGAAGATCCTGTATCTCCAGAAGGTATTCGTGTAGCAATAGTTAAGTTCTTCTTTCCATATTCTATGCAACAGTAGTAGTAGTTTCGTTTTAGTTTTTCCCACCCAAAAATAAACCAGACACATAAATGTGGACCACTCTATTGTTTCAAAGAGAAAGGAGTCAACATTTTATTAAAGTTACAACAATAGCAGCCAACAGTCTCCGAGCAGCCACTTTGTCAGAAACACAACAGATGTGTATTTGTACAGTGTTTACTGAAGACGTCAGTCAGGAGGCATTCTGTTTGAAACTGATCACTGTCAGCACTCACCTCAGTGACGAGTACATGACAGATCAACATGCTGTCGGTAGATATAAAAGTCTTGTTTTAACGAAAACAGAACATCAGAGCGAACACAGTTTTGATATGGCTGCAGGAGAGCGAACAGTGAACAGTGAGGCTGACAATGATGAGATAACCCTGAAATGCACTGATGCGTCTTGTTTTCTCTGAATCCACGTGTAGATAAGGGAAATTTGAATCCAGTGTGGTAATGTGGGACTAACAATGAAAACTAGTGTTAGAGAGAGGTGATGCAGAATGTAAAAACACAGATTAGTTATTGCTGAGAAAGTTCTGAATATAAATAATATCAAAAATGGGGAATGATTCATGATAATCTATTTAATCACAAATTAGTCAATTAGGAAAATACTTCAGTGTTTCACTGCACAGTTGTGATCATACTGTAGGTTTATACTAACTGTGGCAGCCTGTGTTTATTGTTGAAGCTGCAGAAAAAACAAATGTGACACATTAACATTTAACTTCTCCCCTAGACAAGACAGACAACTGACTTCTCACCCCATCAACTGTGAAACACAAACACACACACCTTTTACCTAGTCAACTCTGGACTCTATTGTCTCTGCCAGTTTATCTTAACTCACAACATGGCATGTCTGTGTTCATGTTTTTGTACTTTCCTCTCAGAGGACCAGATGTATCCTGACGGGATACACAGACCCATGTCTGTGTAACCTCAAAGGACAGATAGCAACTGCAACTACAAACCACACAGCCGTCACTCAAGCTCATGTAGTTCACGATTTGGTTATGACAGTTTAGTGGTTACATATTTTTACTATCATTAGTATAAAGACCTGCCAGGAATATATCAGTGTAATCAGTGTTATTATAATGTGAAGAGAAACACATGATACACAGCTGTAATGTTTCTTAAACAGACTCAAGGGCTCCTCTTTGTTAAGCATTATATCAGTTCTGTTTGCCAAAGATGCCAGTACTGTTTAACATAACAATACATACATTTTGTTCAGGGTTGAAGTATGGAAAAGGTCCAAGGTACTGTTGGATTAAAACACATTATTTGGTCTATAGTATGTGTTTATCTTATCAAAACTAATGGGGCAAGAAACGGTTTGGTTTGGGGGGTATTTTCATCGAAATTAGTCACACAGACATTTTATTCTTGAAGAACCCAGACAAAATTACAGTTAAATTACACCCTGTTGTTATAAAGATCCGGTATTTATCCTGCTTTGGGGTAGGTTGTAATCTAAAAAAACGAAAATGTAAGTCAGAAAGAGGAAATAAATTGCAGCAGCATCTTTCGCCCAACAATAATTGCGTATTCTCTTCCAGTTAAAGATAATTTTGACCAACTTCTCCTCTGACAACCGGACAAAGTGGTTCCATAATTTCACTATTTCGCAAACCCTGCTTGACAAGACTTGACTCCCATCCCATGTCCCCCTCAAATGCCAAAGAAAGCATCTCATGGCTCGACTCTGGATAACATTTCTGTCAGAAGCATCCATAAAACCTCACACTCCTGCAGCAGAAAATAACATGTAGCCTTCCACTGAATCAAGTGTTTATTTCATGCACATCTATTTTGACACCAATCCAACACTCTCTTGAAACATGCCTCGGACTCTCACCCTTAAAAACCAAAGTGGGATTGAAATCACTTGCAGTCAAATCAAGCTAGTGACTTTGGACTTGGTTACCAAGCTTAATTTAACTGTACATGATGCTCAAAGTTGGCAAACAGGTTTGGCAGTCAAGAAAAGAGAACAGTATGTTTGTGTGTGTGTGTGTGTGTGCCAGCAATCACTCATATTTTAGAAGAAAAAAAACAGATCAGAAATGATGACAGAAGAGTTGTCCTGGAATCCTTTAAGGTGTGTTCAGCAAAAGTTGGCGTGTATTTACCTCCAAACAGCCAATGTACCAACCGTACGTTAGCTGTAAGCGAGTTAGCGACGGACACACTGATCTCATACATATGAGTGTGTGCAGCTCAACCTCAGACTGAACTCCAGATCTTCCTCCCATTTCCCTCCAGTCTTTTTCCAATAATGGCATGTTTTCTAATTAGGTTAAAATATTTTCAGCTCAATGCAATTCTATATGTTTATATATGTTGTACGCAATAGTGCCAAACTTACAATAACAAAACATACAGTACTGACTAAGACCAACCGGGTACGCGGTCTGGTTTCACAAATGACACCACCCTGGAAACAACAGAAATGAGCTCACATGTGCCCACACAGCTTTGACACTGGGTGAAATAATCAGTCCAGACATCTATAGTTCTCAAAACAGACTTTGATTTTGAGTCATAAAGTGCACTGTTGGTTCTCATTCCCCGACTGCCTCACTTGCTCTGGGTGGCAGCTGTTTTCACACAGATGTTTTGAAGTTATTGTGGCTGGGTGGCTTGTGGAAAAGTCTGTGTGCTTCTATATTTAACCGTACTAGGTGTCCAGAGACTGTTTGTCACTGCAGTGTGTAATAGTGGACATTTAGGAGTTAGGCAATCCTCCTTGTGTTTTTCTCTGTAATTTATGCGCAAAGGGGAAATCCCTCTCTAGCTCATGCATCCTTTCTCACTGTCACTCCCCACCTTACTCATGCCTTCTGTCTTTGTCAGTGTTTTTCTCTGTAAATAAGACATGAGATTTATGTCGCTGTTCAAGTGAAAGTGCAGGAGCAGCTGTGGTTGGCAGAGGATGTTCCAGAGTTTCTACCACAAGCTCTGTATATTTGAAGGCAAAGGCCGAGAAAGCTGCACTGACACAACACATGAACACTTTGGAGAAGAAACATGCTTTGGAAGTTCAGCTAATTCAACAGCATTCAGCATCTATTCCACCAAGAGTAATACCAATATTTGATGGTGACCCCTTTCAGTATGGACCGTTCGTGATGGCTTTTAAACAAGGAATTAAAAGGAAAATCAGTAACGCACCTTCCTATGATGATACTAGTACCAGGAATTACTTCAGCATCATGCCATGGCATGGAGAGCTTAGGATTCAAATCCAATCTCAGGGACGCAACTTTGACAGTGGATTCTTTATTTTGGCACAACGTCAAACAGGCTATATGAAAAAAAAACCAACTAAACTGTCATCAGTTTGCTGAACTTATGCAAAACAATATGGAAATCGTTGGCGTTAAGAGGCAAGACAGTTTACAAAGAGTTTTAACACAGCAAAGTATCGAGTTATCGGCAGTGGACATGAATCGTCGCTGACTGGACTGCTCCGTCCTTTAAACCAGAAGAACACGGTTTACATGTTTTCAAAATATGAGCGCCGCCAGTGACAACGTACACGCTGCTATTAAAGAATATTTTGCAGTAGGGGCTGGCTCTATTCGTGGCAGCGGCAGCTGGCATTGCATGGCTTCGAGGTCACTTGACAGCACTGATACAGCTTGTTATAAAACTCGTTCTCTGACACGGGAAGATGAAATTGTGCCATTAAACCATCTGCCTTGTCTGATAATAATTTCATCCCAAGGTTTTCTCTGCCTTCTGCACAGCATTATATATTGTTGCATTCTGTCAGATCTCCATCCTAAAAGACCATGAACCAGTGTAGCAATGTGCATGTTTACCTTTTATATATTGTTAGTATACTTGATGTATGTGTGCATGGATGGCTTAATCTTTGAGAAACATCTGTTTAATTGAACTACAAAGGAGGTAATCTACCATAACTGCTGCCACCACATTTATTGTTTTGCAAGATGCTGCTCTCACAGTCGTAGGTGATATGTGAGGAAAACATTTCACTTTGAAAACTTGGATAAAATCCTAAAATGAGGATGCATGGTCAATGAAACTGCTTGCTAGATAAGTGAGTAGAAACATATTTTAATAAGGGCTTTCTCATCTTTCCAAAATGCCTTTAAACTTAGAGATATGGAGACAAAAAACAGATTTCTTAGCCTCTCAATCACAGTAATAGATTATTTGTAACTAGCATAACTTGTAATAAGCAAAAAAAATGGTTTGAAATATAGAATAATCTCAGTAACTAAAACCTATAACTTTACTAATATCATCTACAGCAGCAGTTTACAGGATCAAAGATCATACGCTCAGGTCTCGGAAACTTCCGATCAGTTAACCGCTACACTGTGCTGATCTGCATCTTGTTCTCAAACACGGATTTTCCACCAAGATATACTTTGTGTCTGTGATCTTCTAACCTTTGACCCACTGTTAATCACCAAATCATCAGCTGATGGCTGCACAAAGAAGATAAGGCCAACTCTATTGTTGTCTGTTAGTTAGTTATTAAAGATGTAAAAGTGTTGAGATTTGTTCACTGAAGTACGACAATCACAGAAGCTGGGTCCTGGCAGGTGTACACTTCCAGGAAACCATACCAGACTGTATTGAACCAACTTTTCACGTTGTCTTTCTCAGAACTAGAGCTTGAAATGTGCACAAGTGGAAAATATTAGTCATAAACAACTTGTGGGTTTGGGGGGGGCATTATCTGGAAAGCAGTTCAGCTTTTGTTGTTGAAAACTGACAGTCATGACATTTTGAATGCTTTCATGTCATCATCCTTCTTGATTCTTGATTGACTGAGACTGATTTCTTTTAAGACTTCCACTTAAACGAAGACTGCTTTTTTGCCTCTGAGATATGAAAAAAGCCTCATCTGGATTGTTGTAATGAGTTCATTTCAACTTACCTGCAGCTGGTTTATAATGATGCTGCTACACTATGGCTCCCAGTTCACTGCAGAGTTACAAATTCTAAGATTGAAATGGTTTTCACACATTTCAGTTCATGATAATAAAGAATAAAATATAAATCACAACTTAATTCTGGAAATATTACAACTTTTTTTCCCTAATGTTTTGACCCATGCTTTATTCTTGAAATCTCAAATAAAGCTCAGTGATCAAAAAGATTAGCATCCCCTTGAATATGTTGTAACTCCCTGCAGCTATCAGTCAGTCTTCAATATTATGGTGCCACAATGTGGAATCAACAAAGTAATCTGCACACTCTTAAATACAAACTCAACACACACGTCAGCTCCTTCCTTCCTCTGACCTGATCAAAACACAAGAAGACAAGAGATTATCCAATTAAATAGACATGGTTAATTAATCATCTAATAAATTATGTGACATAAACCCAGTTAAGGCTGATGTTTTCCAGATAGCTGCTTGGTCGGTTGGATGTAATTGTTTATTGGCGGGACATTCATTGGCAGAAAGCAGGCAGGATAGTGAATTATTTGTAATTATAGGGGGGAAATTACATCTTTGTCAAAATGTAATTAAATGACGTGTGCTTTCAACAGTGCAGGTTTGAGTCTCAATCTCAATGCTTCAGGTCATGTAATGTCACAATGACTGCGGTTTGATTGTAGCTGGTGTGAGCTTAGCAAGGTGGAGTTATTGATGGATAATGTTTGACAATGAAAATGAACTGAGCAGCCGGTGCTGCTGTTCAGTGTCAGTCGCTTATGTTCTGTAAATTTATATCTATTTTCAATTGTCGCCTTTTAATGTAACCTCCGCTTTCCCGATGATTTGCTGCTCTTTTAGCTCAAAATAATAGACTATTATTCAATAGATGGAATATACAATGATTACTTGTGCTTATGCAAATGGGAATAATTTACCTCCATGTTCAGCAGTGGCACAAAGAGCACTCCGCCTCTGTCCTGTATATAATTTATCAGCTCGAGTGTAAATGACCCCATAAAAGGTCCATTATTTGAGGTGAATTACCTTATTAATATGCAAGAAAATTTTAATTTGATATAGCAGTCAGTTTTGTTTATGTACAGAGGACTTATATGCCTTTCTATGCACTGTGGAAAGAGGAACTTTTATTTTGATAAGCTTAATGTCCGTTCTACTGCGCCTGCTACAGGAATCGTTCAGTCAGGCTACAGCGCTCGTAAGAGATGGTCACATAGCGCAATCTAAGCCAGTGTTTTCAGTTTGGACCCGTAATGAGGCACAAACTCTTAGGGTGGTCATAGTTTATGCTATATTCAATGTACTAAGTTGAAGTGAGAAAATAATAACCATAAACTTAACCAGCAGTTGAAGATCATTTCCACAAAATTACGGGGACCAGTACATCGGGTAAATACATTTTTCAAAGTCGTGCATTGAAAACTTAAATACTCATATTTACATGGAGTTTTTTGGCCACATGGGGGCAGCACAAGTCTAACCAGTAAAGTTGCAAGCCATAAAAACAAAAGCTGAAAGATGCTAAAATGCCCCGTATAGCCTAGGGGAACTGCAGAGTGAGATTACCATTCTCTGTTTGTTCATCACTATGAATGACTGCTGTCACAGACGACGTGTACAGATCATTGGATCTAGTCGTTTTTCACAGCAGACATTTTGGTACACTCTGGAACACAGACCTAATTGATTTGCGTAGGGAATAACAGAGCAGCTCTCTGTCAGCAGAGACTCTCACAGCTTGTCCTCATCAATCGGCAAGAGGAAAGACGTGATGACTTTTGCAAGGAGAGCATGGGGGCTGAAGTAAATACTCAGATTTACTGTGGTTGTCATTGTTTATGTTTATATCCAAGGAAAGACCTGTGATTCATATAAAAAGCATGCAGGAAGTTACATAAGTTAGTCAAAGTAGAAGACAGAGTTTATACACTTTAATGCACAATTCATCACCAGGAGGTAACAATTAGATACTGACATTCACATGCTGCCTCTCACACTTTAACACGCTAACACACACTCACTGAAAGACTGTTCACACTGGTGCCTGATGCCAAGGAGCTTGTAGTTTTTGGAGAGACATGAAAGCGGGAGGGAGACAGAGCAGAGATGAGCATATAAAGGGGTTGTGGTGTTTAATGATTCCTATCCTGAATCATAACTCTTGATAAATTCGATTCTTTTACATTCACTGTCTAATGGTGGGTGGAAGAAGAAGGGAGGAACATGTCATGACATTGGAACCACATAAGTATGTGTAAAAGCAAAGATAAAATGTGTGACTTCCTGGTGTTCAGCTCTCTGCACACAGGAAATGATGACTGTGAAAAATGAAACATGAAATATTTTCCAAACATTAGTGTGCTAACACCACCCACACAAATCTAGTGTGACTATTAGAACCTAAGCTGTCACAATAAAATTTGTGTAACTGTGAATGTTTAACCGATGTTTAACAGGCCATATTGTATTTGTCTTTACTCATTGGTTTACTATTGTTGTTTTTTTGCTGGTGACCAAAGCAAATCTACCAGCCACTTGCATATTTAACCAGCATTTAGCTGGTGGCTGTTTTTATGCCCTGGAAAGCTGTCAACAAAAATCTGAGAAGCTGTCTTTGCCCTTTTGCGTGCACTTTCGAGCCAGTATGTAACTTTGTCTCATGTTTTTCCTGTCTGGTCAGAGAGGTGCCGGCTATCCAATATGAGATCATGACCAAAAAATGTAATCTGTGCAACATCTGTCCCTTTTTTTTTGTCAGTTTTGAGGGTGAACATCAATGAATGTCTCAATATTGAACTTCTTACACCTGTATGGTTTCATCCCTTTTGTTTACATTTTGTTAAGTCATACCTCTTTGACTGCTTGCAGTTCCTTTCCTCTCTGCGAAGACGACAATCATCTGGATTATTTATGTACATTGATTGTACAGAGTGGGTACTGTCATGTGAGATGTTGTGAATGCATGTTTTTATTTGGCAGCTGTAACGTGTATTTACAGGTTTTTGAATTTGACAGCAGCTGTTGTTTCCAGTCTCCATAAAGAAAGAAACACAAATGTGAAAGACAAACAAAATAATCATAAAAACTGTGGCAGTAATTAAAACAACTGAGTGACCTGATTAAGATCACAAAACATTTCTTTAATCCGTGTCCTCATTTATCAAAAGACCACAAAGACAAGAAATGTTCAGTGATCACGTGCAATCACGTTGGCCTACTTCAGTTAAACCACAGCCTGTCTCAAAGTAATGTCACAGCCACACAGAAACTGAAACACAACAAGTATAATTAAAGACTCCACAAACTCTATGTGAGAAGAGTTACAAAGCAGGTCGGACAGAATATGTGCTGGATGTTTATTGACACAAGCCATAAAACACATGTCCGTGTTCTCAGTGCATTCAGTTTCATCTACAGTACAAATACAGAGTACAAGACATCCAGGTAGGTAGCATTGTAGTATGACATCATTACATTTCAGTGCTGTCTGTCACACACATACACACCAGCATGCACGTACACACAAGCTTGAACCGACTACAGGTACATGGAAACGCAAGCATGTATGTGGGAACTTGCATATTTTAACATTTCTGCTAGAAATACATACACACAAACAGGAAAAAGCACTGCCACACACCCACACACACACCCACACCCACACACACACACAGAGGCAAGACATAACACAGATACATTACATCCACGAGAAGCAGTAGTTCACTGTCATAAACACATAGACACATTTTTATGCTGAGCACAGACCCAACAACAGAGGCAATAAACTGCAGTTCTCACAACACAATAGCAACATCGCCAGTGCTCTGTCTCACACATACACACATGCACTCTTTCACACACAGACATACACACAACCATGACACTTTCAAACAAAGGCTTGCAGCCCAGACGTATACCTGATACTCACACACATTCTGGCATTCTTTAAAATGATCGATAGTTGAGAACTTGTCACATTTTACACACTTGAGGACCAAATTCTTCCTTTTAACTTTAAACTGTTGTTGCATAACTGAGTTTTTTTTTTTTTTTTTTCTATTTTGAGAGGTTTACGACCAGAGATTCCAAAAATCTGTAGTAGCTTATTTTTCTTGCCAGACACACAGGAAGAGATGCTGTAACGGTTACAACTCCTCGTGGTGTAATTTAACCCAGTGTGAACCGTGTGCAACTTTTACTGGGGTGCAAACATGAAAAGTGGGGAAAGCTGCCTGCTTTTTCCAGGAAACTCATCAGATTTCAACAAGTCAGTCTGATCTGACATGTAATGTAACGATGCTACGCTGGTGGGCAGCAGATAACTTAGACAAACTGTATAGGCGAACTGTTGATGGCCTAATGGAGCAGGACATTTTTAGACTTAGACTTTTATTGGTGGACCTGAAAGCAAACCTGCATTTCCAGTGTTTGCTTAAGTTGGCACTTGAGCTTGTTTGAACAGCATGAGCATAATCAGACTGCAATCATGACGTTTTCCATCTGGCCTCTGAACGGCAATTAAAGTGGACTCACTCCCTCCCATATAATGGTGATTATCTGCAAAGACACACTGAATAAAAGCTAACATTTCAAGATGTTTCCCAGTAAAACGAAGCTGTAAAGTTGATTGATACAAATTAAGGGCGCTCTTCTCATAGTTTCCAAATAACTTTCAGGCAATGTGACAGGTAAAGTTGAGTTCTGTCCCAAAATAACTGATTTATGGCACAAATTGAAGACAAAACATGGTACTTTTTAAAGGTAATTTATGTCAAAAGCCTACAGTTTAAAACTCTTTACTATATAAACAATATTCGTTATTAAATGCTTTTATCTTTAAATGATTTTCCAAAACAAACTGGTGATAATAATTCCAGTGAAACTAAAGTGTTAACGGTACCCTGAGGAGTTTTTATTGTGGATCCTCATCTTATTTGTCTCATCCACACTTACATGGATGCACATACATGAGCATGGGTGATGACACACACATCTCTACTTATGGATTCAGGCTATTCCAGTGAGACTGAAAGTAAACATCACTTTGTTTACAAGAAAGGGCACCTTTTATTTTCAGCTCCAGCATTCATTTCATTTAAAAAAGAGAGACTCACCTCAAGTTTGTCCTTAGAATAATAATAATGTGCACAGACAGGAATCCTGATTAAAATCAATCAGTGTTATTTTGTCATTAAAAGAGGTAGCTTGCTCTTTAAAAAGCACCATATTCTCTACAATTGCGTTCTGTCATTCACTCAGTATTTAATAAACCAGATTATGTGAGAATATTTACTTTACTTAATTATATGAGAAGAAGAAGAAAAAGTTTTCAGGTCTCCTTTTTTCCTTTGTTTTTAAAAATAAAATGTCATTATTATAATATATGCCACATACTCTATGTAAGTATAAATAGAATATTGTCACTATAATCAACATAAACATTCCCTCCTGTTGTATACAAAAAGGGTCTCTCCAGGCTTGTTGCCCTTTGACCTTTCGAGCAGGAATCTGGTGGGAGTGGGACGGGGAAAGGTTAACAAAGCAGAGCAGAGGTTGAGGTCAGGGGTTAAGCTCAGAGGTGATAAGATAATCCTCTCAAGATGATGACCCATAAACGCTCAAGAGAGAAAGTCATACCCCTAATATCTAATAATATGAAGCCTCGTTTACACCTGTATAAACATGTCTCTAAATGAAATCTTAATATGTTTCAGACAATCACCTTGTTTTTAAAATGCATCACTCCTGTAGCAACAGGCCTTAACACTGTTCAACTTTATTTTGATTGTGATCCCAATCGATGTGAATGTGCTTACTTTTTGTAGGCAGTATGTTCTGTGCTATGGACTCCATGCAGGGTTTTCTTTAACCGTGCTCTATACAACTACACGTTAATGCCATGTAATGAAAAAGGTTCATGCCTTTGTGTAACATCTCACTCAGCTCACCATCACCAGGGCCAGTAACAACTGTTTCGAAAGCAGCATTTAAATCAGAGCAGGCATGTACAGCAAGGCCTTGTCATTGGTTACCACTTCCTTCACTGAGAGAGAGCTAATCTCTTTCCTAAAAATGTGATGGATGAATGTCTTTGGTATGTTGCATTCTGTCTTTGCACAGGCTCTTCAACCGTATCATTTTCCAGATCCCATTAGAAATCAAATATAAGCAGCAAATGAGGAGAAATGTTGATAACAATTACACAAATGTAAAGTTATAGTGGTGTCCGTATGCCTTCAACATGCATATGTATGGAAGAGGCGGCCATTAGCTGATAGAACTGATGTGGTTTCAAATTGAAACACACATACAAGTGTAGTGGTCCACAAAACCTCTCTGCTTCATGTGATCCCACTATCCAAAGTGTCCTTTGTCCAATAAATATAAATATCAAATAATAAAATACTGCTACGGTCACCGAGTTTCCACAGTAAGTGAATGCTCGTTGTACTCCGTTGTACACGTTGGGCGTGACAGTTCTAGGTTAGCTGGAGAATTGTCTTTGGCCAGCGATGATTTAAAAATGGAACCCCTGGCGAGCCCCATGGGGGCCCGGCAGACCGAGGCCCAGAAAAAGTGCAGCACGCTGGGGGACAGGATGATGAAGACCCAGGGGTCGATGATGGAGTTCACGGAGATGAAGCGCAGGGCGATCAGGTCCAGGCGGTGAGACTCCGTGTCCCCTATGGAGTTGAGATACACCCGGATCTGAGAGATGGGGAGAGGAAAAAGAGAGATTGCGGGCTGAATTAGCTGCCAGTGCATAATCCCTCTGCTAACACCATCCATGACAGGCACAGGCATCCACCCACATCCTAGCTGACATCCTGGTTTAGCATTAAACCCTTTATAGCAGCAGCAATAAATTGAAACTGGGACTGGTTTGTGGGCGAAGCCATTAATCTGTTGAAATGTCAAGCTAATGCTCATCATGCACGTTTAACTTAAAAGTCACTTGAATGCCAGGGTTGCTGACTAATCTTCTTCTTATATATAATAATATATCTAATCCCATTGTTGAGGCCACGGTAGACATCTCAGAAAGCAGAGATCTTTTCTTTGTGTCTGATCCTGGCAGTTCAGTAAGATATTAATCCACTCAATACAGTAAACCATTCTCAACTCAACTAATCTGTTTTGTTGCACATAACCACAATAATAGTGGGTTGTGGGTTACCTACACTCAGTATTGTCCCTGAACACATCCTGTGTTGACACAGATGGAGGGCTGTAGCTTCTTTTGGCTGCTTACCTGCTGCTTCCACTGCTCAGGCTGTGTAGACATTGTGCCGGACTACTGTACTGTGCTCAATCTGCTAAGCATCAATATGCAAGCATAATCATTGTGAGCATGTTTGCATGCCTGAGGGTCAGGGTTAGCCTGGCTAATTGAAATGTAATGTAACCTTGTAGGACTAAACACTGAAGGTGCACCTGTAGCTTTAGTACTCAACAAGGTCAAAGTTTACATTGGTAGTGCTACATGAAATGTCAGGACATGAGCAAAGTCTGTAGTATTATTCTACAAACGTCATGGCAATCCATCCAATAGCTTTTGAATCCACAGTGTTGGACCAATCAACTGACAATGTCATCTCTAGATCCATGTGGCATTGAGTTACTCAGGAGATGACAGAGTACTGACGACTTAGTTTAGTTTCAAATCAGAATGCTGTTATTTGGAGTGATAAAAGATACACATAAATTGTGTTATTATCATTTCATCACAAAGATTACAATCAATGAACTGAAAGACGGCTGCTATGGCAGCATCTCCAAAGCAGAAAAACTGTTTACAGATGTCACGTGAATGAGTGTGTACTTTGGTTATTAGTCTAACTGTCTTTTGTATGACTTCCGGGGCAACTCAAGCAGCCTATAAATAGATGTGTGTCTTTTTGTTCTCTTTTGTGGCCACGCCGAATTGAGATTTCCCTGTAATTAAGATACACAGGATAATGAAAGAAACTTTTCCATGTATCTTTAAGGTAATGTAACCTCATCAAACTGAGTGAGGGAAAAAATTTCTGATTCAGCGGTTTTATTTCTCAGTAATGTTTGGATTTAGCTACTGTCTCATGTATGTGGCATAACTAACTAAATTACTTAAATGTTTGTCAGAATTTATGTTTTGTAATTTGCAACAACAACTAGCAAAACAGAAAGTACATCTAAGAGTAGCTCTCTGTGTAGTCACTGTGGTTTGGTTTTAGCTCAGTTTGTTGTATATTGTAACCGCTTTCACAGAAATGATGCACTTGCATCACGTATTGTTATTTCATGAAGTAAAACAGGTGTCAAGAAGTCCACTCTGGCCTAACTCAATTTTTATACCAACCAAATATGGTCACTGAAAATCTACATTCCACCTCACTGTGTTACACACACACACACACACACTCAATCCCTGCTGTATTACAAAGTATTTAACCTTTTATAATAGATGCAGCTTTTTTATAAGTACCATTCAGGCCAAGAATGAACAACTGTTTTAACTTATTAGTTCCACATCTATGGTTAAAATATGTCAGTGAAATCAGCTTTTGAAATAAAAGGCTGTAACTCCCTGGGCTGACGGCTACAAGGTTGGGAACCAGCGCATTTATACAATCCATGGAAGCTATGACATGTTCACAGGTTTAGAAACTCCCGCTGCTGGTCTCTCTGGGGGTTGAGAGGAACAATATCCAGTTAAATATAATGGGGAAACTAGTTTACAGCAGGTTGTAAACTATTGACACAGCACTGCTTCGATTAGTCCTTTGTGACTTGATTTTCCAATCTTCATCTTTCCACTTGACCTTTTTCTCTGGCTGTTTTATCTCCATCTCTTTCCTCTCTCTGCCATTATAAAGATTCCTTTTTAAACTGACTCTGGTTTGACTCCCAGAAAAGCACATAAGATGGCAAAGATCGTGCCAACGTTGTAATGACATCCTTATTAGACCAATTGTTCAGTCACACAACCCACTGACTGAATTGTTGCCATGAAGACTAACTGGTTATTTCATTGAGCATCTGCAACAACTACACAGCAGCAAACAGCAGTTAAGAGTCTTGCTTGAGGGCACATCAGCAGCTGTTAGCTTGATGGGTGAGAAAACTCTTAATTACTTCAATAATAGTTTCCAGATTTTCTGAAACACTGCAGGCGAGTGGGTATTATTATATTTAATTCCGAAAAGGTTATTTTGCTTTAGCAACAAAATCAGCATATAGTCAGATGACATAACAACTATTACTTTGAAATGAAAGATGAAAGGCGTGTAGAACGACTCGTTGCCAATCCGACCATCGATTTAAACGAAACCACATGAGCTCATTACTGTGTGCTATTAGTGACATGATTTGCCATGTGTGTGAGACAAAAACTGTGTAGGCGAAGGCTTGTGCATGCGTTTTTTTTTTTGTTTATCTAGGCTCAGTCGTGAAATTCAACTCACGCTGTGAGCTCGTTTTCTTCCTCTCTCCGCACCAAACAGGAAACGCAATAAAAGTGTTAATGCAAAGTGTCTGTGAGGGGTTGATGCTCAGGGAACAATGCGCTGTCGTCTGAGTTAGATTTGTAGGTGCTGGTTTTCTGGCTTTATTTGGTTCTCAACGTAAGAAACTATTCAAAATATCTAATTCCAAAAATGCATATCTAATTGCATACACGCAAGTTGGCGTATGAAGCATTGTGTTAGCAAAAATCAGTGTATTTGGAACAGTCTATATGTCTGCCTCTCCATCACGGTCTCCTTTTTTTCTGTGCCAAAAGGATATTGTCTGGCCTTTTCAATTTTTAATGCAATCACATATAACCGGAGGCACATAACACACACACCCAAATACAAACATCATCAGCACCCAGTTTCATACAAGAAAAATATATGTGTGTGTGTTTGTGTCTGGGTCCCGACGTCAAACTGTGGTATCACATTACTGGCTGCTCAGCCATGAGTGTTTATATATGGCCCTTGATAAATTATGCATTTATAGTGTTGTTTAGCATTTTTTGGCGTAACTTGACCACAAAGCCGATATAGGACACCTTTATAATCGTAATGCAGAGTAATATACTTGCTGCTGGTACGCCTGCCGTGGTTCTAATTCAGCCACGGCAGCAGATTTATGATTTGAGATTCATTGCAGACAGCAGTATGCATAAACAGGCCTCTCATTTCAAGCTATTTTACACGTGAACCTGGTGGAAACGCATGATTAAAAAAAACAAAAAAATTAGGCTACATGTCCTTGTACGTACAAAAGTCAGCATCCTCAGCTGATGAGCCATGAGCAGCATTGTAGAGCTAACTAACCCTAGCATTATTGTACAGGATACTGATACTGAGGACACTGATACAAGTCTATAAAGTTTAGAACGAACCAGTGAGTTTGTCAAAAGTAACGCAATTCCTGCCCCAAAGAGCCCAACAAAACCGACACGCTGACTGTTCCCCTTTAACATTATGCCAGGTGAGCTCGTTCAGCTTATGTTAGAGCAGACACTGTTCAATTCATTATTTGTTTTTTTAAATTTGGAAAGGCAGAAAAAGCCAAGTTTGTACACCAAGTATCTTAAGTACACTGCTGCCTCAAGGAAAACCCTTTTAGCAAACACACAGCAGCATGTCTTTATATCTTTCTCGGCCTAATGATTAATTTCCACAGTTAGTCCAACAAACAATGGAACAATGTCCTTTGTACACCTACTGTATGCCTTCACATGATGTCCAATTGTTGACATTTCAAGTCACTTCAGTTTGCATGGATCATTAAAGAATCATCTGTCCACTGAAGAAACATCCATTTACCAGTTTCTGTGGACATCTAAGTCCATGAAGCAGCAAGTTGTTCTAGGAAATCGCTCATAGATTTGTCCCCACCAACATCTCTTCTATAAAAGTCTTTAAAGACGCCACAGAGGTCCTATATAATACCCTGTTCATTACCTCATTATGGGTAGACCATGAGATAAACACTGAAAATGTAAATTGCTTCCTGTTGTAGATGAGACATTTTTGCCTTCACCTAGATCATAAAGAAAGAAATGGGAACGGAAATTCAACTTATGCGTCAATGTTCTTTCAAAGAGACCAAGCCCGAGCCTCAGCATAATCACTTAGTGTGTGCTTTGAATGAAATATGGTAAAAGGTTTTCTGTGTCTGTCTGCAAGGCACCGGATGGAAATATCTACCAATAGGTTAATGTGGCCATTTTGAGGAAATATGATAAAAGATCTGGAGATGAGAGGAGAGACATGACAGCCACATGTAAGTGATTCACTAGTTTATATGACATAGGACTCCCATTATAAGGGGAATTTATCATCTAATGACTTGTAGTCAAGGGGTAGTCAAGACAACCACCAAATGCTTACATCTATCTGTGTTCAAAGCTTCAATATTAGATCATTTTCCTGATATTACCTAGTGGGGAAAACGCCATTGAAGACACTTTTAGATGTATTCTTGTAAGCTTTGACACCCTATGAGTGGGTGGTTGACTGACATTTGAGGGTTGGTGTTGCTTGGAGACGAGCTGTATGATGGTGTTTTCCCCATCCACACAGTGTTGACTGTCTGTCCCTTTGCACCATTCAGTAATTGGGAGGATCCATCGTGGCCGCATTAGGTTTGCAGGCTAGGCTTACTAGGTTCCCCATGGGAGTAGAAGCTACTGTAGTAAGCCTAGCCATACCATTAGCACTGATTCTTAGTAGACAATATATATATAGTTTGTTAGGCCTTTAATTTAGATTTTTCTGAGACCTGCTGGTAGCACAGAAAAGGAGAGGAGATGTGTCCAATGTGTTTTTCTCTTTCAGTCTCCTCTTCTCTCATGCTGCCTCCTGAGTCATCTATTTTATTCAGCCTCCTGATGGGCAGATAACATTGTCCTTTACCTATCTACGGTAGGCTTAACCTGGTAAACAGTGGACACTTACATTTAAATAGACACAATAATGTGATGTTTTTCAAAACATCACGTTATGGTAGATTCACTGTGCTCATTCTGCCAGTTTACTGTTAACACCCTGTGGATATATAGGGCGTTGTCCACTCATCATTTAAGCACCAGTTCTGTGGCAAATTGTACACATTTGCAATGACAAGAAAGCTCATACAGTGGCTTCTGTCTTCATGTGCTTTGCGTTTGTGATGTTGTGGATGCTTTACATTAAGTACAATGTAGAATATGCCAATCATTGTAGAGAAGATGGCTTTTCAGCTGAGAGGCAGCAGCTCAGAAAGATGGCCCATTACCCCTGTCTGCAATAAAGTGCACAACATCATATGCTGCTGGGAAAGTTATTGATTTCCCATTTCAAATCCAAAGTGACACTTGAAGAACTGAGGTGGTTACAAACATATTGCCCAGGAGTCTGACTCAGACAGCATAATGGCTAATAGTTTGCATGATTAGCTATTTGTGGGTTGAACTTTGGTCCATCCATCGAAACACCGAAACATTGTTACGTTAGCACGGTATAAAAAGCTTGCCGCCACTGTACGCTATTCCAGGCATGTGTTATCACTTCCCAGATATATATATTCCCTGATGTATAATTTGTTCATGTACTGGACACGGTGATTCAGAGGCTGTTCTGCTGTGATGTGATCGATCTGATTAAGATGTTTGGGATAATTAGGTTCATCCCCATATTAGTCATCAATTAGACATAATGTTTTTTGTTGTTGTGACTTAGAGAACACATTTAGAACTACAGACTGATCCACTTGAATTTTCATTATGACTTCCGTCCAAATTATTTCCTGATGAGTAGTAGCCCTCTTATTAAATCCTATTAAATTCTTCAAAGACATGCAAACATTTCACAACAATACAGTTTGCTGTAAGTGAAGTCTGCTGTTTGTATGATGGATTTCCCTTTAAATTTCTGTTACTTTATGGTGTTTTGTGTAACCACTGAATCATTTTCTGGTCTCAAGTTCTCAAATATGAATATTTGTTGCTTGTCTTTGTCAGATATGTTAGGTAATTGAATATTTGGGGGGGTTTAGACTGTTGGTTGGACAAAACAAGTTGTTTGGAGACATCACTTTGGAAGCTGAGATCATACAGGGCATGTTTTATGATCCAGGATTCACTGATTATTGAGACAATGACTTTTTGGACATGCAATTTTAATGTACTTTATACTTTTAGAGTTATAAAAATACAGCTCTAAAACTAAATTAAAATGTGTAGATGTGAATGCATAAAATTTTTAAAAAAGAAGAAAAAATCAGAATATTTATCAGTTTTTCTTTTCTAGTTTCTCTATTGACTTCCACACCAACAAAGGACTGAAAACCCATTAAGAAAAACTAAAATTTTGACAGTAGTAAAAGTTAAAATAATCTAAATATATCCATTTTGAAATAACTTATTAGTATACAAAATATTTAAAAAGTCACAAGATCTGAGTATCACTACACTGACATAATATCTATATTTAAACATTATTATTTAAAATAAGCAGCTGAGTCAGACGTGCTGTTTCCTGTGTATAACTGAAGTCAGAACAGCTCATAGTCTATTGTATTATTTATGAATAGCTGCATGCCCACAAAATGTCACAAATGCAGAGACATAGTTACACAGAAAGATCTATCAGATTGCATAACAAATTGTATTCATTCTATCTGTGCTGTGTGACATTTTGACGTACTACTGTTGTCATATTTGTCTGGCTGGCATTCAGCTCAAAGCCACAAAATTGTTTCATCTCAAGTCTGTGCTCACCTTTCATGAAGCGAAAGGGAAATAACTCCTATCACAATACTTTTGATCTTTTACTGGAAAGAGGAAATGTTCCAGTCAACATTGTTCACGACTTTTCCATTTAAAAAACCCCAAACATGTATATTCTTTATCTTTATCACTTTTTTTATACATTTGTTCTTAATAATAATGCTTAAATCACTCTCCAAGAAGAACCTTTTCGTGGAAGAAAACTGCCCGATCTCAAGATACCTATCTACAAGCACAAACTTCCTGTGCAGCGGTTTAAGATTCCCTTTAAAACTAGATCTTACGTAACTACACTCACCCTATCAGCATGCAAATCAGAGCTACATGTAAATCGATATTGTGATAAAATTGGTTATTTGAAGAATTGTGATTGCTAAGCTAGTCATTCCTCTTGGCTTTAATGGCTGTAATACAGTTTGAATTTAAGCTATTTTGGTGAATTATAGTCGCCAATACAATTACTGACTTATTTTGTGGGTAAACACCTTAGCACCTCGTTGCTCAAAGGCTAGATTCAAGTCTCGATTTGGTTAACAGCTGATACAGAGTCTGAGCAGATCAACATTAACCAATATCTTAATTAAATATGTATCTGACACATTGAAATAAAAGCTGTAGCCACTAAATCTGACACAAGCCACTTGATCCAAATACTGAGGGTCCTGGTACAAAAGTAGTTATTTCATGCTGAAAATGAACAGAGATATGTTGCCAGCTATATATTTGAGGGTGGGGCTTTCAGGGACAACGGCAGATGAAGATATGTGTTGAACCAGTCAAACAACTACTAAGCATCCTTAAACTTAATAATCCACTAAGTCCAGTGTACACTAGTCCTTAGTAGCCCTCCAGGCATGTGGGAGAATCTATGCTGGCCATGAAAGGAAAAACCCTAAACCTAAACACATTTTATATATTACATTCCATTTCTGTCGGATGATCTCCCTAAATCGTTGCCTAAGTTATCTATTGCATTCAGTAAGTCCTTGTAGAGTGAATTCAGTTCAACTGCCTGAAACTGTGCACGTGTTACAGGACAGATAAAGCATGCATGTGTTGTTATCTGCTGTTATCTTACCACCAGTGGCAGTGTGCAGATGATGAAGATAATGGTCATGAAAACCAACAGGATGAGATGCTCCACCTCCTCAGCCATAGACATTGCCTTCCGGTCGCTGCTGGATCTTGTGGTCCCCATCATTGAGCGGCCGTTCCTCCTCCGACGTTGGTACATCTTGAACAGCTGATACACCACAAAACCATTGCACACCACAGTGGACATCACCAGCACGAGCATAACTGTGGCATACAAGTTGGCGTAGGCTTTGTCATCCTTCCCTTGTGGGTTCATGTCAATGAAGCACCATGTGCCGGGGCAGTATTGTACATACGCACCGAATCCGACAAAAGGTAGGAGACAGAATAATATGCATAACACAAACACCAATGGGATTGTGATATAGGCACATTTCTTGGTGACGTACCGGTTGTACAGGTAGGGATACCCAATGGCGAAACATCTCTCTAGTGCCATAGTGAAGAGAAGCGACATGGTGGCCAGGCTAAAGAAGGTCATGGTGCAACCAAAGTATTTACAAACGTTGTCATTGCTAGACGACATCCCCACCAAGGTGTCGTTACGTGAATATGACAGCTGCACCAACGGACTGATGAGGCAGGTGCCTGCCAGGTCTGTGACCACCAGCGATGTGATGAGGATGTGAAATAATGAACGGCACCGCCTGTCCCCTGTCCTCGCATCTCTACAACGCCGGACTTCTAGGATCAGCAGGGCAGCCATGTTGCCAACGACGCCTGCAGCAAACATGATGGCACTGGTCACTGGGCTCGTGTTGGGGCTTATGTGGAGGTCAGTGTGGCACGGATCATCACTCATGGCTGACATCTGGGTTTGATTAGGAAATAGTTCTCTGCTCCCAAAATTTGTGTCAAAAATGTGTCCTTAAAGAGCTGTCTGCAGCCATCCTGGTTAAACAGAGAGGGAGAAAGAATATATTTGAGCAACAACAACTTTACTGTACAGGGTCAAAGTGAAAGCTTACTGATCATGTAATGATCATTTTCAGATATGTCACAGCCCAGTCTGTCAATCAGAAAAACACCAGAAAAAGAGCTCAGTTGCCAAGTACATGCGACTCTAGAACTAAACTTTAGGGATGTCTACATACCACTGCTCTGTTTCAGCATTTTTCAAATTAAACTAAGTGGCCACAACATTTACAGTCATTGGCACGGAGAGCCAGCATCTTTTGGAAGGATGTTTACTGGCATCCCTTTGTGTCAGACTGTTTTGACTGAATGTCAACAATTTTGACTGTACACACCACTTTAACTTAATGTTTGCAAGGCTTTGTCTAACTTTACTGATCCCATACATACACAGAAAATTAAGAAGATCTTCCAGGGCCTGACCTCTGCTCTACTATGAGTTTTGAAGATGTGAAACCCAAACTTGTTCCCCTTCTGTCTCATGCTTTAACCAGTATCAGCTGACACGCTACAGCTTCACAGGCCGGTGTTCCAAGTGTTCACACTGCATGTTCAGTCTAAATTCCCTGTTGGGTATGTGAGCACTCTGTAACTAATTCATGTAACCCTACACATCTGTTCCACGTGTATGACTTGCATGTGTCTGTGTGCGAGTGTGTGTCACTTTCGCTGGGTGTGTAATGGCCAGATAACTGACTCACCTACATGCTCTGTCCAGTGCACGACGTGTCCACTCTGCTGATGTTCACGGCTCCAGATGTCACTGAATCGGTCAACCAAGTCACTAACAAGCGTGGACACGCAGCCGAGCTCTGACAGATGTGTCCAGGTGTTAGGTCCGTGAACGCGTCAGTTGTGATTGGATGAAACTGTAAAATGAGAAAATCAGAGTTATTGATTTGTCGATGTTTGATTTGGAGACGCTTCCTTAAGACAAGTTAGAGAGTACACGAAGACGTGAGTGACGTCTACAGTTAAGTTAAATTAAAGCATGAGTGTGTGCAGCACACACACCGCGCTGAATGAGAGAAACTGACGAAGTGTATTTGGAGTTTGATGCGTAAAACGCGCTGCTGTGTGTGTGTGACATGTGAACCGACTATAGACATTCTTAAAAAACAACTACAAAACAAATACATTCAACATGTTGTCTTCATGAAGTTTGGCTGTAAGCTCCGATTGAGAAAAGAGCGCGACCTAACGCACACATCCGCGTGGACACGCATCCAAACAATGAACTTCTCACCTGTTTTATAAGTTTCCCTTTCGCGCTGCAGTCGTTTATATCCGTGTTTTACAGTCCACACTGAGTGTCGGAGTAGACGAATATATCCCAGATCACCGCGTGTTTCCCTTCAGGAGCACGCTGGTTTAAAGGTGAGGTGTGGACAGGGCGAGGCGCGCGGCGCTGTGATGAGACAGGCATGAATGGACCCGGGGTACAGGGAACGATGCGGTGACGTCACGTGGAGTACACCCACCCACCACCACACGTTTCCATACAGGCTGGAGCCATCTACAAAAGATACTAGAAAATAATAATAATAATAATAATAATAATAATAAAAAAAAATAAATAATAAATAAATAAATACATATATACTTATCTTATATATATTAATCTATATATATATATATAATATATATATCTCTATTATTATCTCTATCTATATACTATATAATATATATATATATATATATATATCTATATATACTATAATATAAGCTTGAGCAGTAGTCAAACACAGGGAAAATTAATTACCATTTTATTATTTAATCAATTTTAATTTCAGTTACACGTTTTAAGCAGTGTTTGCAAAGATCTGTGGCTTGGAAGAGTAAAACTCACTCTAAAACAATTAGCTTTTATTTTAATTTAATTACAGTTTAATCATCGATCATTTAGTTTGTGGAAATAGAAAACAGTCATAAAATCATAAAATATTAGATTTGAAATTATATAAAAGGCCACAAAAGCAGCAAATTATCCCTCTGGAGAACTGGAACAAGGACATTTGTCACATTTGTTCCTCTCATTCTTTCTTCTAATCAAATAATTGACTAATTGTCTCGGCACTAATATAATGTAATTAGTTTACAAAGTAAACCAGATAAACATGACATAATTTGCAGAGATAAAACAGACATTTACATAACTACAAATCCTACGTGTGTGTTTTAGATAATATTTAGATTCCCACCTTGCCTTGAGTAATGCAGCAAACATAAAGTGCTGACTTAGTGAGGCAATTTCCAAAGAAAGAAAACTGCAGTCTTTTTCAGCCCGTGCATTAATATTTCTCTAAACAAACATTAGACGAAAATGTCTCCTGCCCGGTGCATGGCACTGTGCAGACATCCGGGCCTGCAAAAATAACAAGAGAAGAAAAGACTATTATATGTAATGTAGAAACTTCTCTTTCTGATGTTTTGCAAGTATCATGCAACCCTCCCTGTCTGTGTGTGGGTGGATATGTGCTTGAGTTTGCCCTATTTTCAACATTTGAAGTATCCAGTGTGAAAGAGGTCTGTTTGGTTTCCTGTGTCTTTCAGCGTGGAGATTGCATGCTGTTCTCAGGGGTTTCCTCCCATAATCACACTGGATTTAAGGCCCTGATTTCCCATCGGGGTGAATGTTTGTCTTTCTGTGTACGTCATGAACTGGTGACATGTCTCCATATCTTCTGCCCTATCCCCTTTCACTTATGACCCGTACATGGTATAGAATAAATCATCAAATGATGAGAAATTTGAGGAGGATGACATCAACCATAAATGCAAAAAATAGTTTGGTTCCATAATGCATTAAAATGTTAGTCTAATGAGACTTTATCACCCGTTTATTGAACAGAATAAATACCTAACAGGATTGTGTTTGCTGAAAGCCCTGAAATGACACTCTGAGTGCTTTTATTGAGGCCCATTATCGGCTTCTTAATTGTGACATACTGCTGTAATGCCATTGCTGCTTCCTTCCTCACTCTGTCACTCTTCTGGTTCTCCAGAATGACCTCAGCTGATGAAGTGACGCAGTTCTGATGTAGGTAATCTATGTACATATACACAGGAATCCTACATGCACTTCTCCTTCCTGTCTACCGCTTTTTTGTCTTTGTCTTTCTCTCTTTGTTTTTGTAACTCAGCCCTCCATTCATCGCTCTCTCTCTCTCTTTCTCTCTCTGTCTCCTTTTACCCTTGCTCTATTTTTGTTTCCTCACACAGCAGAGGCCTCTTTTACCTTGTCCTCTGCCCTTACTGACATGTACAACACAACATACCTTTCCTTTCATTCCTTTCTTTTTCTTAACTTTCCTTTTCTCTCTATTCTTTACTTTCCTTTATTATAGTTTCCTTTCCTATGTCCTTTCTTTTTGTCATTTTTTTCTATTGTTTCTGTTCTTTCCTCTATTTTCCTTCCAATTTCTTTCCTTCCCTTGTCTCTCCTTTCCTTCCCTTTCCTACCAAAGCCAGACAACCATTGTTTAGAGTAGTAATTGCTCGATTTGTTTTGATTTGACTTTATTTCTTATTATAACACTATTACAATGTATTATATCCATGTGTGATTAAAGAGCTTTATTCATAAATGTTCAACAGAATCAAACAAGCAGTCAATTTATCTAATACAAAGTCTATGAGCTAAAATAGAATATAGTTTGGAACCCTTGAGTCAATATTGATCCAGAAGCGAGCGAGCATCTTAAGTAGTGATCCTCGCTGTCTGTCTGAGCTCTTTATTTAGAAGCAATTCAATTATTGATTCAGGTCTTAATCCATAAATCCCCTGGTCTGCTCTGTTGGTAAATAGCCTTTGTTCAGGGCTTGGCATGAGTTAAAGTGCTGACATGTGCTGCGTGTATTGTTAGTCTCTCTATGCCACACACACACGTAGTGCATTTCTCACATAACTGCTTTATGTCATCAATACATTGGTGTGTGTGCTCCAACCTGCTAATGGGCTTTGTCTGAATCATTGATGAGTTTATTGATTTTTGTCAATATCTGATGTCACCAATAAGGTCGGTCCATCAGCAAACAGCCTGTAATTACACTTGGCAGGACTGAAATCATCAGCAGAGAAGGAGTCGTGATCAAAACAGATGATAAACTTATTAATATGTATTCATATACCAAGGTTTGTTCACAGATCACAACAGTACAGGTGTGAATATGTGATCAGGTTGTATGGAGTTGTTTGGGTATTCTGGCTGAATGTAATACTGATTTTAAACTATTAATACTTATTAATAGTAAACTGCAGACTATTACATATTTATATGTACAAAACATATAAAAATATGTGATATGTAATATGTTTATATGTAAAACACACATTCGAATTTTCCCACGATAAATAAATCCCATGAAATATACTTTGTATATTGTGGTATACATGTGGTTTAGTATCTCAGCCTTGCCTTTGCCTCCACCTATTGGTGTAACTGAGTAAGTACAAGCTTCAACTGCCGTTTAAAATAATTCATTATGTAACACGTAGTGAATAATGAGGCATATTCTGTTACAGTGTGTTGATTCGGAAAAAGTCATTAAAGTCCACTACTGCCTTTTTTCTCATGTGTCACTGTACAAACAACATCAAGCTTGTAATCACTTTTCCACCTTTGCTGAAATTTCTGCACAGTTTTATTATGTCATGGACTTCAATTAAAATGGATTGCATGCACTTTTTAGAAATTAATTCTACACACAATGCATTAGAAATCAAAATACATTACGTGGACTCTTCGCTGTGGCACTGCGATTTTAATTCTGTTTGCTTTAATCATCCTTCAGCGAGCTCAAGAACTTGATTGATGTCCACCTGTGTCAAAGAGGCACACACCTGAACGCCTCCGCAATCAACTTGTGTTGAGGCATTATTGAGTGAAGGCAAAGTGTAAAAAGCGTTTAAAGTGAGAGTCTCCTAGCACTACATCTGGTGAAATCTAGATACCAGTCAAAAGATTGAACCTGAACCACAGTGGGCCTGTGCTATGGCTGTATGGGCTTTTTGCCCTCAGTCTGGTCTTCAGCAAGTGAAACACATGTACAGCTGGCAACATGTGTGTGTTGTATTGGGGATTCTTGTATTTGTGGTGGTCCTAAATAAAGTCCTATGACTTGTACACAGTCATTAAATTTGGATGTAAACACCCTTAAAGTAGACACTGTAACCAGTTACTGTGTCCTTTAAAAATAATAGTAGTGCAACTAACTATTTATTACAGATTAATCTGCTGATTATTTTCTAATTACTTTGTCCTCTCTTTACAGTACTGTGGCTTGTCTGTGCTGGATTTGCCTTCCTGGGACCTCACTTCCCCCCTTGGCAGTCGTTACCTCATTCCAGATGTTTGGATCTGGATCTATCTGTCTTCTCCGTCTTCCTCTGTTTGAATTGTGTGTTTCAGCTTCGCCTCTTGTGTGTTTGTGTCTGTCCTCTTTCTAGGTCTTCGTGGTGCAGAGGAGGTCATGTGGTTCAGGCCTCCCGGATCATATTCTTCATTTATGCTGGAAATTTGTCTACCTATTGTGATCCTAATTTCCATGTGATAGTTTTACTCTTGTTTTTTCTGTACACACAACATATGTATTACATGCCTGTCTGACCTCAAAGCAGGATTCCTCCTCTGCTGCTCTTCCTGAGGTTTTTTTTACCCTATTTTTAGAGATTTTTTTTTTCCTTTATGATAATCGGGGGTGGACAGAGGGTGTCGTATGTTGTACAGACTGGAATGGAAATTTTTACAGTTACAGTTGCGGTTTTGGGGCTGTATGAATAAAACTAAAGTAATTTTTTTGTCTGACCAACAGTTCAAACCTCAAAGATATTTAAGTTACAATAATACAAATCAGCAAATCTTCACATTTAATAAGCTGGGAGCAGAGAATGGTTGTTGATTTTTGCTTAAAAGTGACTGAAATGATTAGAAACAGTCATTTTTTTTTTATTTAACTGACTAATCATTGCTGCTGTAGTTTCAAATCCAATATGCTGGAGTGCACTGGACAGGCCTGCAATGTGCTGTCGCAGACACTGGGTGGCGCACAAGGTTAAGTATTTTGAGGTAGCATCCAGGGCCTTTAATGAGTGAGTCAAATCAAGGAGATTGAAATAAAATGAGTGTTGTAATTTGAATAAATGATGGTTGAAAAAATTAATTAATAGTTAAAAACACATGAAATAAGCGTTTAAAACTAAAAATGCCTTCAGTCTCCTTTAATGTCAACAGTTTACTGCAGATTTGAAGAGATTATAATACAGAATGTATCAAGTGTCTTAAGAAAATATAGAGTCCCTGCTCCTATCTTGATAAAAAATGTCTCTCAGTGAAATCCAAGCGTCTTCCCTCACGTGTGTGTGCGTGCGCGCAAATTACACAATGTCTTTTTCATTGTTGTGAAACAGATAAAGTTACATCCGGATTAAAAACGCTCTATTTGTCTTTTCTCTAATACGAGCCAGATGTTGTACCTCCAGCACCGGCCCGCTGTCACTCAAGCCGCCTCTGGCCAATGAGAGCGGGCCTAAACTCCTCCCTCCCCTCCCTGCGGAGTATCAGAGGCTCGCCGGAGAAGAGGAGAGCTCTCCTTCTTTCTGCTGCTCTCCCCGAGTCCATCCGTACCTCTCTCCCGCTGCTCCCTCTCAGAGTGCAGAGCTGCTCAATCACCGCCCAGCTCTACAATGCAGAGAGGGGAAATGTTGGCTGCGTGTCTGCTCTGCTGGAGCTGCAGCCTGTGTGTGGTTACAGCCATCCGGAGGGCTGATATGTTTCCTTATGGCACTTTGAGTGGAGATTTGATTTTGGCAGAGGGCGACGATGAAACCTCCAGAGTGCTGTCCCTGCCCAAACCCTTATACTTCTACGCTTCCCACTTCACCCAGCTATATGTAAGTACAGCTTCACTCATGCTCATTTGCATGCCTGTTATTGGCCGTGAACGTGTGAAATTATTCTCTTATGTTGACATTTTGCAGGTGATGTTTGCAGCTGTTGCATGAGCTGCACAGCAGAGCGGGGGCTGTGTTTTATGATGTCAAATGGAGCGAGTTATTAACATGTTTGAATGGCAAGACCAAAAATGAAATCTATCATTATAGTATGAAAAGTACTCTTTATGCAGAATGGACCATGCCATTATGTAATTGATTCAGGAACTTTACCCAAGTAATGCATCCATAGTTTTAATCCAGAATATGATTCTGGATCATTCCGCATAATGAGTACTTTTACTTTTAATACTAAAGCATATTTTGATGCTAGTACTTTGGTACTTTTTATTTATCTAAAATGTTCAGTGCAGAACTTTTACTTAGCAGATCATTTCTGCACTGCTAGGTTTGAGTACTTCTGCTACCACTGTATTTAGACCATTATTACTGGTGCATCAGCATTTAGGTAAAACTTAAATAGTATATAAATAGGTATATAATAGTATATAAATATTGTTTGCAAAATGTACTCCAAGTATCAAAAGTAGCTGTCTCTCAGTATTGTACTGAAATATTATTGTTGTTATTATTTTAGAAACTGGTCACATGATTTGTGAAATGTTTATCTGTAAAAAGTAAAAAAAAAAAGAAAAAGAAAAGTATAATGTATGTTGAATACACTTTGACAATCTAAATACTCAACTTAAGTACTTGGTATTTAACTGAAGTAAATGTACTTTTCTCCATGCCACCACTTATTAATTACATTTAAAATGCAGATATAAATATGTATGACACTATGTTATAGACATCATGGACATCATCAGAATGCATTTCTAAAGTAGAGTTAGGGAAAGGCACAGCGATCCGTGAGGGAGCCCCAGAGGTCCTTAAGGAGGTTTCAGTGGTTTATGAGGGGAATCATGGGGTTCATTATGTGGTTTCTAAAGGTCCATGAGGGGTTTCCAGCAGCGTCCAAGTAGGTTCCAGTGCTTTATGAGAGGATACGGGTTCATTAGGAGGTTCCATGGGTTCACAATGGTGTTCCAGATATTTCTCAGAGGATTTCAATGTTTTTATGGTGTTTTTAAAGCTTCAGGGGTCCGAGGTGTTCTGCAGGAACACTACTGTAGCCATCATTAAACTGCTGGTGCCATCAACTGGGCTCACTGTTAAATATTGACTCTTTCTGTCCCCAGGTGGCTACCAATGGTATCATATCAGCCCAGGATCTGCCGATGGAAAAGCAGTATGTTGACGACGGCTTCCCCACAGATTTCCCTGTGGTGGCACCGTTTCTGGCCGACATTGACACCAGCGGAGGACGTGGACAGATTTACTACAGAGTGACCGAAACACCCAGCGTGCTCAACAGAGTGGCCCAGGTCTGTTCATCCACTGAAATAAGACAAATCAGTTATTGTGTGATTGCAGATTGACCACAGACTTTAGAAAACTCTTGACATGACATGTTGAGGCCAATACTTCCTGCATTGTGCTTTACTACAGATCTGGATTTTTCCTTTTTTCAGTTCATCATCCATTAGTTCGGTTCACTCCATTGAACACACCATCTTTCCTTTTGTCTGTACTCCTTCTTTCCCTCCATCATTCATTCATTCATCTGCTCATCCAGGAAGTCCATCGAGGGTTCCCAGATGCAAAATTCACGCCCACATATGCTGTGGTGGCTACATGGGAGCACGTCGCTCCATATGAGGAACAAAGTCGAACCACTGGACCTTCAAACAAGGTAAGATGGATGGAGAGATTGAGGGCACTAGCTCCAGGCCTCCCTGTCTGTGTAATGATTTATAAACGAGTGAGTTCATTGTATCATCATGTAAACAGCCCTCTCTAGTATGTTTTGGTTCTTGTGTGACACAATCGCAAATTCCTGGAAGATGTGCATCTCTTGTAATCAGCCTGGGGTGGGGGGGTCTATTTGTAATTCCCCTTCTACTCCTAATCTGCCTCTTAACCTTTTCAAGGGGTCAGAGGTCATCTTTGAGGGTCATCAAAGTGCCCCCCCCGACCCCCCTCTGACTCGTTATCCCCTCCTCCAATTCACACACAGGTAGACACAAACATGCCTTGACTGTTCACGCTCACATGCTCTGTTGGACATTACTTCCCTCCCTGTTTGTCAGCCAGTTAATAACTCGGTTTCTCCAGCAACCCAGTTTCACCACAGTGATGATTCAAAGTTTCTAAGAAAATACACAAACATGTCGTAACTCATGTTATTATTTTTTGTCTTACTTTGATTTGGGGGATAATCACGCTCTTGAGTTTTGTAACTACAGTTTACAGCATAATTTGAGAGGCGTATCAAGTTTCCATGGAGTCTGTCAGTTAGTTGTGGGCTATAGCTTGAGCCCTGTTTTTTTTATACTTTAGATTTTGGCAAATTGGCACTATTAAAAGTTTGCAGAATTACTGGGTTACTTTGAAAACTACTGAAAACCGAAAAAAGTGACGAATCTCAGTCAAGTTCTGGATTGTCTGGGTGTCTTTTTTATTATTCCTAAGCAGATTTTGCATTTCCTCACAGTGCATGCGTGAGATAATAACATCAACCCGAACTGTAAGTCACATTAAATCTAAAAATATGTGTGTGATGTCAGTGTGTTTAGAGTTGACTGAGTTATGACTCAGAGAAGGAGTGGAAATGTGACGCAAATTGTGGCATTCGGTGGTTCCTAAATTGCCCCAACAAGCTGTGTGTCATGACTGCTTCTGCTGCTCCAGATGCTGGCCTCGGTGCTGAGTGCACCCAGTCATTGGTCCAAATTAAACAACTAACTTCCGCCTGAGTTGTTTTTAGAACATCGGCCTGCACCTGTCCCTTTCACCTCACAACAGTATCTTTGCCTCACATCTCTCCCTCGCCGCCCCTCGTTCAACTCTCCCGCGACCCTCTTTGGAGGCACGCCTCGCACTTTGAAAACCTCTAGAGGAGGCTAACACTTTATTTTACACATCCGTAATTTTCTAGGAATTTCTTAGAAATTGTCCTGGAAAGAGGCATGTCATTTTGGCACTAATTAGAGGGTAAATAGGAATTTTCTGGGAAGAAAAACTCAATTTAAACCCAAGTAAACTGTCCTCTTAGGCTGAGTAGTACTCAGCGGGTAAACTAAAACTCAAATCAGTGGAATGCTCCTTTAGCTGGAAGTGTTCCAGTCAGATATTTTCTCCATTTTGTTTGTAATCAAAACCAAATTTCTGAAAAAACCCTCCGCAGGAAATGACGGTCCTTTAAATTAAAGTGTCACCTAGAGGAGCCCTGGAGGCTTTGTGTAAGTTAATCTCTGGGAAAGACTCCAAGTAAAGCCAGGCCTACTGAACTTATCGATCAAACAAACAGTGCTTTGTTGTTCCTGGTTTGTAGCATGTGGGATGGAGGGATGAAGGGAGTGGCAGACTTAAAGAAAAACCCCAGGAGATCTCTGCGTCTCTCTCGCTCCCTCTCATCTGTTTGTCCTTTTTCTTTCCTCTCATCGTCTGGTTTCTTTTATGCCTTCTTTCTTCCTGATTAATCAAAAGCTAAACTCAAATAGTCCGGTGGGGATATGCAGCATTAAGCTTCGTGCATGTCTTATTTTGATTGCGCTGCTTTGATTGATTGCGTCTTGCCTGAGCTTCAGATATTGGAATTAAGTCTCCAAATCTCTATCCACTGTTGACCAAATGTTAGAGGCTGGTGTCCACTTCTTAAAGTGCAAAACGTTTTTACATGCACTATGAGGGGGTTTGTTGGGTCTGCCTGGCTTGTCAGATTGGAGCAGTTGGAGTCTCTTTAGACTGATCGTATCTTCCTTTGAAGTGATTAGCCAGAGGTGCTGGGTGGGGTGCGTTGGGGGTAGAGTGGTATGTGTGTGTGAACTGATTAACCTGAGGTGTGTGTTTGTCGGGATGTGTATTAGGGGTGTTTTTTGGGGGGGAGGGCGCAGACTGTGTGGTGTTTGGGGGGTCGGATATTGAGATGAGAAGAAAAAACAGGAAAATGAGAGCACAAGAGAGAAAGTTCACATCCCTGAAAAGTGGGGTTGTGTTTGCTGTGAAATTAGTCTTAAAGAGGTTATTATCATAATTAGAAAGTAATTGGCTTCACTTTAAACCTAAAACACACACTCTGTTGTATGTGCCACCATGTAGCCCACTTTACTAATGAGCAGAGCCATTTACAGACAGAACCCGGCCTTCTGTATGTTGATGTTTCAAGAAGCGGCGACCAGGCTTTGCTTTGAGCGGCATGCTGCTAATCCTTCTTTACGCGAGGACACCTGTCATGTCGGCGGATGCTGTTACGCGCTTTATCCTCCACCCCCATGAATGTCACCTTCTTAGCTGCAGAATGCATCACCCATTGAAGTTTAAGACATTTAAGTCTAACACAGGATTAAAGTTTTATTGATTCATGTTCACAAACAGTAGAACGCAGGAGTGGAAAAATTCTTAGACATAAAAGACTCATACACATCGCTAGATCTTGGTGTGGTGTCATCCATGGGTGCACAATATGACTTGAAAGGAAATGGTACGACTCAAGGAAAGCCGTGCAGTATGTGTAATATTGCACAGCTGTCCTGACGTTCCCTTCCTGAGCAACAGCTCAAAGTGGAATGTGATTTTACATTTGCCCACAGTAGGCCTTTTTTTTCCGTCTAGCACTCGCTTCAAAGCTTCGTGTGCAAAAAAGGAAAGTGCTGTAGGTTGAACAGCATTTTGCGTGTGAGGGTCAGATGAGGCTGAATGAATGAATAAATGGACTCCTCTGTTGGATTTGGCCCTCGCCTTTCATTTTGTTCTTTTTTGCCTATCTTCCTCCGGCCTCTCCTCTTCTCTATCTTTCTTCTTTTCCGTAGCACAATAGGAACTATTGTTTCTATTAGTGTTATTTGTTGTTTCTGGGGGGGCCCCTCGCAGTGACGCAGGGGGCATCCCCTCGAAATATGTGCATCCTGGTTCAAAGCAGAACTTCAGCTTTCATAATATGTTATTCAGTTCTTATGCATTGGGACTGAATCTGTCTTACAGTGTCCACTGAGCCTGTCTTCAATAATAATCAGAGCACACATGATGTTAACACAGATTTGAGACTTGGGATCTTGACGGCTTTACTAATTACTAGAAGAGCCGTAGTGCTCTGGTTTGTGTTTGCGGGAAAGACGTTCATGTTCACAAATCTATCAGGATCTAAGAAAAGCAGCTATGGTTTTACCCGCCATGTGTTCTCGAGTTGATCAAAAAGGTTTTGAAAATTCTTGGAAAGCCCTGAAGTTGTACAATTTCCTCGAGCTTTAGAAGACCAGGCAATTCTTTTGTGTACTGCTGAAGTTGTAACAGGAAAGTCACCCAAAAGATTGGAGCTGGGATTTTTAATGACAACAGCGAAATACTGAGTGCACTGTTCCTGGCCGCAAGCCTGGGCTCTGAGTGTGTGTGTGTGGTGTGTGTGCCAGTTCCCACGCTGTAGGCAGTTCCGTTTGTAGCACTCTGGTGAGGCTGGCAACTGGACTGCAGCTGCTCTCTGTCTCCCTGCTCTGCCCGTTTGCAGCTGTGCTGCGGCCGCCGAGCTGAAAAACCGGTAACCAACAAACAAGTGTAGTACATTCATCCCGGCCTCCCTCTGTTTCTGCCTCTCTCTTCCTCGGGATGTTCCAGGCTAACCCAAGTGGGATCCAGCTCTAGATAATTATAATCTGATTCAGAACATTTGTCACAGTGTGTTGAGTCATGCATTTGAAACGCAGACAAGCTGAGAAAACCAGTTAAAGTCTCTTCAGCTTCAGTGATGTAAGGCAGAGTAGACTAAACGATATAAAGACAGAGTAAACCATCCACATAAACAAACAAATCGTAAACAAGCTAAGGTAACGCATGGAGAGACTCAACTGAATGAAACACAAACCTGGTGTGTGTTTGCAGCTGCTGCAGGGTGAGTTCGATGCTCGCTAATTTCACATAATTAAAAAAGTTTGCAGAGACTAGGAAACATGCTCAGAGGCATTAAAGCATATTTATGAAGTATGAAGTGGATTCACACTGTATATATCAAGTGTTTTCACCTTGGCATGCACAATAAAACAGCTTCCATGAGAAGGTGAGGTGAGGGGTATTCAGTTTGTTATGCACTAGATGGCACAAAATCCTACACACTGGACCTTTAAAGTAAGTAAAGTTATTTAATGACTAAGCACAGTTTATTTTTTTTCTAATCATCTGCTGGCTGTAGCTTCATGCTTATCTCACAGATATGAGAGTATCTTCTTATCTAATTCCCTGATTTCTAAAAATGTGTGTTTAATTATCTAAACAAACTTCCTGTATTTTCATTTAAGCCGTGGGGTCTCTGCAGACTTTGAGCCCCCCCCCCCGCTGTGCAGCAGACACATCTAGCAGACTGATGATGTTATCACCTCAAACCTTAAACAGTCCCTCTGACCCCGACAACAAACATTTGCTGCTCCCAGAGACAATTAGCGCTTGTGCGTGTGTCTGGTCAGTGTGAGGAGTGTGAGGACACCCTTTAAAAAAGGTGTGACAAAAGCCTGTAGGGAGGTCGAGGGGTGTGTGTGTGTGTGTGTGTGTGTGTGTGTGGGAGGATTGTCAGAGCACACACTCACATACATACACACTGTCTGAAAGTCTTTGATGTGAGTTGGCTGGATTTTGTTGCTTTCCAGCTGTGAGTCTGTAAAGCACACCAGGACTACTTTACACACACAGACAGACTCAAACACAGCAAAATGACCACACAGACAGAGGAGGGGATGGAGAGGAGCGCACAAATTAAAGGAATGGTTTGACATTTTGGGAAGTTTGCTTATTTTCTTTCTTGCTAAGATTGATTACCGCTGTACTGTCTGTGCGCTAAATCACCGAGAGCCAGCCAGAAGTGATGCAAGTTTGATAGTTTAAGATGAATAATTTATGTTTTATTTTCTTTATAAAAACCCAACTATTACTACACACTATCTGTAGTTTTACTTGAAGTTATCGCTCTGAAATATTGCTCTCGAGATGCTGCTAGGCTTTGTCTACCCAGGTTCCCGTCTTTATGCTGAGTTAACTGGCTGCTTGATTGATCTAACTCTTGTCAGAGCAAGTGCATTCCCAAAATATCAAATTATATATAATATTAATATCATTATTACTATATTGAATGCATATGAAGCTGAAGACTGCGTTTATAGGTTTACAGTTTATCACCAAAGTCAGTAGGATTTATCCTTACTTTAATGCATGGCAATCCATCAAATAGCCATTGAGATATTTCAGTCTGGACCTAGTGTCCGACTGACAACAGCCACAAAAAACATAAAAATACCTTGTGTTATGTGTGTTATGTACGCCATTATATAGATAGGCAACACAAATCAAAGATTTGAATGGAAACGCAAAACTCAAATTTCATATCTGTTTGGATGGAAACGTCTTCTTTTCTGTCTCCACATATTTCCTATGGCCTCTCTCGCAACTCTGAGACCCCTGCCTCCTTTCATCTCTCTGTCTATACCCCTCTCCCTCTACCTTCCTCCTTTTTTTTCTCTCTCCCCTCTCCTCTTCCCCCTCCCAGGAAGATGGGGGATAGGAGAAATACAGATTTAGAGGGGATATGAAGGACAAAGCTCCGGCTTCTCCCGCTCCACCCCTGAAGACAGAAAGAAAGAAAAAAAAGACCCCCTCCTCACTAATTACATCGAGCCTGGAGGCTACAAAGTCCTCCCCGCCCACAAACAACAAGATAGTTTAAAGATGTTGATGTAAACAATTAGGAACACACACATACACTCGCATGAGATTCATATAGGTGGAGGGACATCTGTGCTTGCATGCATGCTCGTATAAGTGTGTACGTGTGTGCGCCTCATGTCTCACATTGTACGATGTCTGGTTTGTCTGGCATGCTGTAACATCATCGTGAAAGATGTCCAGACACACAGGAAGACAGCTGTGGAGATCAACATCTGGGCTGGGGGTTGAGAGACCGAGGTGTGCGTGTGTGTGTGTGTGTGTGTGTGTGTGTACATATTTTTGGTTTATGTGTGTGTGTGTGTGTGTGTGTGTGTGTGTGTGTGTGTGTACAGATAATCTGATTCTGTCCAAAGGAAAACAACATGGGATCACTCACAGTCTTCTCGTCATTCACCAAATCTGTGTTTTTTTAACTGTGGTTTTGGGAAGTGGAGTGGGTTGGACGCCCCCGCGTACATGTAGGATATAAGTTCAAGTCGTCTGGTTAGAAACAAAGTTCCCCGATTCATTAACTCATAGTTACTCAGTCTTTGAATTCATCGTAATTAGTGCAGAACGCAGACATTTAGTCAGTATGTTAATAATTGGTGCAGGAGGAGGAGGAGGAGGAGGGTGCAGGGTGAGAAGTCTGAACCTGAATCCCAGCAGAGCGAGAGATGAGAGAGGAAGAGGAGGAGACAAGGGTGGAGGAGAGGGGAGGTGTGAGGAGAGGTGTGAAGTTTAAATATGAGGAGTGAGTGTTAGAATAATTTGAGGGTGGTTGAGCTGGGCTGACCCTGTTTGCGCAGGAGGTGACCTCATCCCTCTGACACCAGCGGAGCTGAAAATGATCATTAGATGCTGTCTTAATACCGGTAAGCTGCGAAACCTCGAAACAGAAAATAAAAAACAAAGGTTTGACCTGAGAAAATGAAACCCTTTTCTAACTTGAGTCATAAAAAGTCCCCTAGATTTACCGTCATTCTTTCGAGTCAGTTGCTTTAAGGGCAAAAGGTGACATGACCAAGGGAAGGAAAACTTTGATTGAAGTGATAAAACTATTTAAATTTTTATGTGACATGCTCAAAAGCAGAGTAGTACACCAACATAAGCTCTACTGCTCATACCAGACCAAGTAAGGCTGTAGCCGCAGTGTGTGTTTTATTGCTTATGAATCCAACTTTTAATGTATGCCTCACTCAGAAAGATTAAACTAAACTAAGCTATAAAACTAAATGACACGCAATGACCAACTCTCATCTTATTCACCATCATAAAAACATACTAACAATCATATAAATCTAACAGATGATGGAAAATAATATATATATAAAATAGAAATGAGCAGACTTCTATCCCTTCATCCGTTTCTTTCTCCTCTCTCTCTCTCAATTCTTCAGATACAGCCTGTGTTAAACAGCCAAAGACTGCACTTGAACCACGACTGTGAGATGGTACTTCCAGTTTTGTCTAGTTCAGACTGACGTCGTCTCTCTTTTCTCTCTCTCTTTAGGTCAATACGTTCCAGGCAGTGATTGGTTACGATGAGACAGACTCGTACGTTCTCTTCCTCTACCCTGAAGGTGGTCTGAACTTCTTTGGGACACGCCCTAAGGTAAACTGCTTATACAGTATATAAGGCCTTAATTTGCATCTTGATTGGCTTGGATATCTTACTAATTAATTTGAATGTTGTACTTCTTTCTGCTTGCAGGAGTCATATAACGTTGAGATTGAGCTTCCTGCCAGAGTTGGCTTCAGCAGAGGAGAGGTCCCATATCTGATCTTCTCCAGAACCGAGGGGCCTCACTACAGCGTTACCAGCGATGAGCAGAGTGTTAAAAACCTCTACCAGTAAGTAAAAGATCAGAAATGCATTTAATCTGAAGTAGCAGAGTTGGCTAGCTGACAAACTGTCTGGTGTGTTTAATAAGGCCGATAACGATGTAAACCTGTGAGGTCTGACTGGACTGTGAGCTCACACCGACTGGTTTCTCCCTCTCCAGGGTCGGTAACACAGGAATTCCAGGGGTTTGGCTTTTCCACACTGGAAACCGTTACTCTTTCAACAACATTGTTCCTGCATCCATTGGTGGCCTCCTTGCTACTCTACCACCTGGAGCACTCTCTCTGGTAATTCTCTATTTTCTTCTTCTTCATGTTCCGTGACACAGTTTGCAGAAAAACGGACTCCTGCATGTTTTATGCTTCTAGGACACCACCACCCCTGAGTACACTGAGTTTGAGGAATATACAGACAACAGTTTTGACCCCGATAACCAGGAGGAAGAGGATGATTACCCTCTGACAGGCGGAGACCCTGAATTCCAGCCAGCGCCTGCCGGTGGTGACCATTTGGGGACCCCTCCACCAGCAAGTCCCAACGCTCCCTCCTCCCCTTCAGAGGAATCTGGTCCTCAGGTGTCATACGGCAGCAAACATGACGGCCAAATAGCCAGGTTCATTACAGATCCAGTATACAGCCAAGATGTCCCACCAGCAGGACCTAAAGGACAGCAACCAGAGGTAACAATAAAACATCCATACACATTAAAATAATCCACATGTCAGGCAAGAAGTCCTGTATGTTTTCTCTGTAGAACTTTTTAACACACAAACTGCAAACACTGCAAAGCCACAAGACCATATTTTTGTTTCATGTTACAAGAGCTCACGCAGACAGCAGCGCTGTGTTGCAATCTGTTTGAATTCTCCGCTTATTGCAGCGCAAATGAAGAAATAGGAATTCAAACTGGCAGTGCTGTCAGTGCGGAGAGTCTTAGAATAACCGCTTGAAATCGTAGTCACTTTTTTGTAAATTCTGTGGTTGCAATGGAACGCTGTTGTGGAGACGGTATAGCAGTGTCAACAAAACGCTGGCACAGCTGCGATCACAATACCCTACATACTGTATACAACATGTAAAGTATGCGCGGATCATAGCTCTCTGGTTTATAGCATCTGGAGAGAGTTAAAAAATATTGGCTTGGCTCTAAGTCACAACAGGAAAACATATTTAAAGTTAAACATAGCCCATTCCCACTCTATCTGTCCCTGTAGGTTCCTCTGGAGGTGGTGGATATCTACCCCCCTTACAATAATGAACCCAACCTTTCCCCCGGGGGTCACGTTATCAGCGTCGATGAAGGCGATGTCGATGATATCGAAACAGGAGGTAAGAGACAAACCGTGCGTCTAAATGTATAACACATAGTTGTCTTCCTAACTTATGAAAGGACGTTCACTTGGAGAAACACGGTAACATTACCTCGCCCTCTGCTGCAGAGCTGCTCAGCAGCTGGCAGTACAATACTGCCGTTGTGCTGGGCAGCTCCCAGGTGTGTGTGTGTGTGTGTCCAGCACTCCCTCCTCTGCAACTACTCCCACAGACTTTGCCGTAAATAAGAATGTGTTTTCTTAGTCGACTTGCTTCATTATATAAGAGTAAAGTCCCAATATGATGTCTCCATCGCAATAATTCTTGCGTCTATTTACGTCAAATGCTCGATTTCTCTGAAGGAAGTGTGTGTACATATGCAGCTGTGTGGGTGTGTGTGCATTGCCAAAATAACAAATTGTCCAAGTCTGAGAAAAAGCATAATTTTCCATTACACACGCGCCTACATTTCTAATGCCCTCATGGCTTTAATGTTTATGAAACTTAGACAGAACATAAAAAAATTAGTATTCTCTCCACAGAATTGGCACGTGTGTGTTTGTATGTAGAAGCACAGTGATTTGTCTCCTGTGTTTGTGCAGTTTGCTGAGAAAGTACCCTGACATCCTGTGTTCATTTGTGTGTGAGTGTGTGTTTGAGTGTGTGTTGCCCCTGTAGGATGATAGAATGCTGCATTTACTCCCAAATCAGCCATTTAAAAAAGACAAAGAGAGAGAGAGCGGAGCACTCGCTTGTTCCATGTGATGTTTTCAGTCCAGTGAAAGTTTCTGCAGTCAGGACTGGCAGTCCTTGAAGCTTTAGTCATAGCTGATGTGCAGTTTGAGACATTTCTGAATCCCTTTCGAGACTTTGTAGTTCCAATGGTCTGAGAAAGGAGAAATGTTTGTTCCTTTTTGTTTCCTCAGCGGTAGTGAGCGCCACTTTTCATGCTGGTCATCCACTTATTTTAGTTTACTCCAAATAAATCAAGAACAGAGCGCATCACTTTCTGTGCGTCAGAGGGTTTTTTCACAGGAGAGAGTCACCATCCCCAAGTGCTTAGAACAGCACACGTGTAAGTCTACATATACTGTGGATCTGCACTATATGTAGTATAATCTACAGTGTGTGTATGTATACTTTGTCAACTTACTGACTCTTTTTCTTCAGGGTGCAGACGTCTGAAATATGTGTTGAAGCATTTTAAGCTTTTGGATACCTTTGGGAATTCATGTAGCAGTTGTGTGTGTGTGTGTGTGTGTGTGTGTGTGTGTGTGTGTGTGAGAGAGAGAGGATCAGTGGGTGTGGGAGGCAGGACTGCAACAGCTGGTTTCTCTCCAAGTCGTGGCTTGACGTGTGGGTGTGTGTGTGTGTGCATGTGTGTGTGTGTGTGTGTGTGTGTGTGTGTGTACATACATCTCCCCTGGATCTTGTCCACCTTCTTATTCTTCCCGTCAGTGCGTACTTATATGGAAACAACCTTTAATGGTCTCCATTTAAACTCTTATGTTTGTGTGATGTAAATACTGGAAACAAGTGTTCAAACAAAGCCAGCTAACTTCACAGCCACTTACATCTTTTCATTCCTAGTAAAGGTAACAGCCATGAGGAGAATAAACAATAGAGATAAAGGGTAAAGCTAAAACATTGCAAATGACAGTTATGGTCTACGTTACCATTTCCACATTCTTGAATACGAAACATGAGGATATTAATTCTAAATTGTATTTGTAATGGATATTTCTTATTATTTTCTGTCTCTCTCAGTGATTCAGTACACCACGGAGAATAAGGAAACATGTGCCAGGTATGTAAAGACGAGATAGCTTTATATGCACCTGTTGTTGTCCTGTTAGAGTTAGTGTCTGTATAAAAATGTAATGGATGGAGGAAGCAAGACCATCCTAAGTATTGTCAATAATACCCCTCCCCTCTGTTTGTTGAAATAATAGGGCATAGATTAAAAGATTTGTGGCTTTAGAGGGAGCTGTAGAAAATCTGATCGAATGTTTGAAAGCTGAGCTGATCAGACCTCTGTAGCCTGCTCCTCTTCTCTGCCTGAGGCTATAACTACAACTACACCTTTCTTAACTCTTTTTGTCTTTCTAGATTCCAGCAGCAGTGCTCCCAGAACGCAATTTGCTCCGACTACGCCACAGGCTACTGCTGTCACTGCCAGTCTGGCTTCTATGGAAATGGACGTCACTGTCTACCTGAAGGTACTATTCACCCACAGAGATATATTTCTTCTTATTTCTGTTTTTTTAATCTAACAGTGAACATCTGCATTATCTTTTCTTCAAATGTGAAAGAGTGATCCCTGTGCTGCTCTTCCAGGTGCTCCACAGCGTGTCAGTGGAAAGATGAGTGGAACGGTGACGGTGGGTTCGACTCCAGTGGAGCTGAACAACATTGATCTTCATGCCTACGTCGTGGTTGGAGATGGGAGAGCGTACACTGCCATCAGCGAGGTAAGAGTGTGACGGATAAACATTTCAAGATGTTTTTCATATTTTTAAATTGAGTTTATTTTAAGAACGCAATATGAATTCCTTCTTCTCATCCATATTTAATTTTCTGGTTTCTCTGATTTCTCTTTTGTAAACTCTGCACTGATTGGTCAGGTACCTGAGCCAGTGGGCTGGGCTCTGATGCCACTTGCACCAATAGGAGAGCTATTTGGATGGCTGTTTGCTCTGGAGCTGCCCAATAGCCAAGCAGGATTCAAAATCACAGGTAAACTGTGTGTGTTTGTTCAAGTATGTTGCCTGTGTATATATTGACTCTGGAGCACATCTGTACAGAGATGAGGGAACTCCTCTACAGTGTGTGTGTGTGTGTGTGTGTGTGTGTGTGTGTGTGTGTGTGTGTGTGTGTGTGTTTTCAGTCTCCCAGCCAGCTGTATTGTCTCCAGGGATGTGATGTGATATCAGGCTTCCACCTCCCTTCTCTAATAGGAAGCAGCTGTGTGTGTGTGTGTGTGTGTGTGTGTGTTCATGCATGAGTGTTGCGTATAGACGTAACCACAGCAGACATTTCACTTTTTATAATATGCAACTGCTGCATTGTTAGTGTGTCTGCAGTTATCTATATTAAAAATAATCTATAAATAGGAGAATTGATTGACTGATTTTTTTTTTATTTCCAGGGGCTGAGTTCACTCGTCGTGCAGAGGTTATCTTCTATCCCGGCAACCAGCGCCTGTCAATCACCCAGACGGGTCGTGGCCTTGATGACCACAACCACCTCACCGTGGATACCGTAGTCAGCGGGAGCGTGCCTTTCCTGCCCCCTGGAGCTGAAGTCACCATGGATCCCTTCAAGGAGACCTATCAGTACTACCCATCTGGTAACCATAACAACCACAAGATACAACCTGTGTGTAACATCTGATTCCTCCGTTTGCCTAAAAGCCTTCGCCTTCTCTTCCTCCAGTCGCCACCTCCACCTCTGTGAGGGAGTATTCGGTCGTTTCGGCAGAGCGAGGCTCAGAGTCCTTCTCCTTCCAGCTGAAGCAGAACATCACGTACCGTGACTGTCGACACGACAACCGCGCCACCACCCTGGAGACGCTGCAGATCACCATGGAGAGGGTGTTTGTAATGTACGTGAAGGAGGAGCGCATCCTGAGATATGCCATCACCAACAAAATCAGCCCGGTCGGAGGTGAGTCAAGTCAAGAAGAATAAGTCAAGAAGAGTTAAATCTGGGGCAACTGGACTTGGTTGTAGATACGTGAAGATGTTTCACCTAAAAAGTATCTAAGAAGTATCTTAATTGTAAGATTTAGTCCTCTGAAAGGTTGTCTCGGGCTCTCAACCCTCAGGAGAGCACAACTGTTATGAAAGAAAACAGAGTAAAGCATAATTAGTTCCTTAAAAGGCTATTTGGTTCTCTTCCAGTGGTCATTAAAAACATGCATGTATAATACATCAAACAACAGCAATGTGGAGAAAACAGACTAGAACACAGAGGAAAAAGAACGTGGGCTTCAAAGGGGCAATTTGTACCAGATTTCTTAGCTAATTTGCCAAATGCTGTAATACTGGACAAGTGTATTTTTTATATATATATATATATACATATATATAAAATCTGTAACAAATATACAATATAAATAAATATAGGAATATAATTTAAGCTTTATAACAGTGTCATATTAGAAAACTCTTCAGTACAGGCTGCCTGGGGTCAGGGAGGAATAGAGACACGTGGATGACACTGACTGGCTGATGCCTTCAGCAAAAGGCCAACATTGGCCCATCTTATTAAAATTGTGAGTGACTGCCTAAATCCACTCCAGACCATCACTGTCAATTTCTAAGTGGTTAAACACACTGGAGGCGTTGAAAACGTGAGGTTTTCTGTTCCAGAGCCACAACCAGACCACCTCGTAATTGTTGCAGCGTTGCCACAGAAACCTCAGCCAAACCACGGCGCAGAGTTGGACAGGGCTCGGCTTCAGACGCACATGCTGTAAGCCGTGGGCTAATTATCCTGAAACCATAGAAAACAATTTAAAATTGTCTGTATTACCTCTGCTGTTTTGGGGCTTATTGTCTACTAAAGGCCACAGACACACAACACCACTTTAAGGATCATTGTAACCGCGATTTGCGTCACAGCTGACTTTACATATTTGTCTACCTTGGGTTGTTGATGCAGATGATTGGCATTTAAAGACTGAACCTAGAGTGTTGACAATGTCCTGTAGATTGAGTTGGTCAAGCTGACCAAGAGACAGCAGTATTCATTCAAATTCAAGCACAATGGAAAATATATAAATGGAGCGAAACATGTCCAGTTCATTGTTGGGTTTGGTATCTGAGAGTACTTTGTGGTACCAGAACACAAAGCCACAACACTTAACGGCCAGATTGCTTTTTAGTGTACCAAGCCTTATTGAACTTACAGAATCACTTGAAACTGACTATTAACAAATCTTCACAATTTGGCCAATAACGATTTAACCTCTTCCAGTGTAGCCAGAGGATATTCGGCCAAGACGTCCTCTGCTGTCCAATTAGCAACTTTACCCATAAGAATGATGAGAACGACGCATTTCTGCTAATACAACTTTAAAAAAGCCAAAGATGTGTTCCGCCTCTTGTGCTCTCCATGTGGACTGCTGCAAACAAAGCGTGCTCAGAGGTGATTGGTCAAAACTACTGAGACTACAAACAAAAACCAGAACGGCTTGTCAGCAGATTAAACATTCATTCATGCAGATATCTGTTTATAGAGATTAGACAGATGTTGATATAAATTCAGTTATTACATTTCACAGAGCATATCTCGACTTGTGTGTTTAGAGTGTGTGTGTGTGTGTGTGTGTGTGTGTGGCTAAGAGATTGAATGTGTCCTTTCCTATTTATGTTTTCACAAGTGTTAAATCTTTACTACATGTGAATGCAAACCAATATCGCCAAAGGAACAGAGGTTTGTTTTGGACCTCAGTCAATGGGCGGTTGAGTGTAGAAAGAAGCACATAGCTTTCCTTTACATTATGTTTTGTGAGATGCAGAGCACATAGCTTTCCTTTACATTATGTTTTGTGAGATGCAGGCCTTCTCACGCCTCTATGTCTTTATTTTCATCTGGTCGTGCATCATCTGCACTCATCTGCACTCCAGATACCATCAGATAAACAGAAAAGACTACAAATATGGACATGTGTGTAGACATACAGCATGGACATGTTCTTTTTCTGTCAGCACACAGTGGTCAGGCTCTCTTTACCCTCTCTGTGTGATGAAAGCCAGAGAGACAAGAGACCTCAAAAGATGCAGAAGAAGAAGAAGATAGAGAGAGAGAGAGAGAGAGAGAGAGAGAGGGAGAGAGTATTTTTTTCCCCAGGTTTTGAATCCAGACCAAGTTTCTGTCATTTAAACGTCAACACGTTGATTAAAAAGGTTATGATGACACATCTCACACATGCACACGCGCACACACACACACACACATACACACCACACACACACACACACACAGATACACACAGGGCACAGCTGGAAGAGCTTTCGGGGATCAGGGGTTTTGTAAACACGGGTTAAGTGGTGTGTGTGTGTGTGTGTGTGTGTGTGTGTGTATTTTCAAGGGTCTTATACTTTCTGGGAAATAATATCCCAGCCAATGACAGATTTTCTAGCGGGGGGGTTGCCGGGCAGAATAGCTGCCCACTGATGTCATGAGAATCAGAGATCGCAGGAGAACCTAAGATGCTTAACCAAGAGAGAGAGAACAAATCTGATTTGACAGTCTGTTGTAATTCACTCATTTCCACATGGAGATGATGAAAGTTTGATTTGTTTTGTTTCTTGCAACGCAACACAATGCAATCTGACTTCCAGTGCTTCAGTTCAATGCTAGATTTCCTAACATAAGTGGTTTGCAGACATGCAAACGTGCTTATGTTTGTGGGATATTGTCTTTTTCGAAACTTCTAAGAAAGGAGGATGTATTTCAATAATTTGTTCTGTTTTGTCCTCTTGTCAGTCTCTGAAGACAAGTATTCTCCACACGGGTCACAGAGGTCACATTTGCAGAGTTTTCCAAAAGAGAGCAATAATTCTCCTGGCCTGAAGAAGTCTCAAGCCTCCAAGGACTGACTGCTTAGAATTCACAATATTTATAACAAACATCTTCTTCTTGGGAGTGATATAAGTTAGGGTTAGCCGTTTGTATTGCACTAATTTCAGTCATATTTATTGGATTTAAAACAGTCTGCTTCCTGTTTATCTTCTTGAATTCTTCATCCCTCTAGTGTGTCTTGGGATGACTCATTTTCATAAAACACTAAAGTCACATAGATTAAGGATACCTTCCAGTTACATATATAAATAGTACATTTAAAATAAAATTCTCTCTTATTGTTAAAGATTTGCAGACTTTGCATCAAGATGTTTATTATTATAACACATAATGCAGTGTTGTGAACTCCTTTTGTGTAACTCGATGTCTTTGTTTCTCTTGTCATGAATTAATTGGAGGCAGCAGCACATATGTGCTGTATTTGTGGTTAATAGGCTACAGCCATCGAACACTTGTGTGAGCTGTTGTAAAATGTGTTTCCCTCAGCAGTGTGATTGAAGAGAAATAGAGTTAGTGCAGATGTAAATACTACCTACAGGTCAGCCAATACTATGTAATGTTGCATTTCCATACAGATGGAGATGGGTCCTACATTTCCCATAATGCAACTCATTATTACCCTCCCCGCCTGTGAAATGCCTTTTACCGTTTAAACTCCATGCCCTCAATTTATAACAGAGGCTTTCTGTCATGTTAGGCCTGTATGTATACAGTTCGAGGAGTGACCCTTTCAAGTCATGGATCTATTTGTCAAACTGGACTTTGTGGACCGTATTTTATCTACTTGTCACTTGCTGCCCCTTCAGTTTATTTAACATAGTGCTGTTTACGGCCCTGCTGGGACACTGCTTTCATCCCTTTACACACCGCACGCTTAAATTTCAGGTCATTTCAACGTGTCAGTAAAAGTCAGTGATGATAGATAATCCAAGGGTGGTTCATTGGATTTCAAGAGTGGCCCAGGCACCTTGGCCATCTTGATACAGTTATGGCTACGCCCCTGTAAAACCTGTGTGTGTGTGTGTGTGCGTGTGTGTGTGTGTGTGTAGGAGTTTTGTAAAAGGCAACAGGTGGGAAGCTGCAGTCATTGCTTTGATGGTCTCTCTCTCTCTCTCTCTCTCTCTCTCTCTCTCTCTCTCTCTCTCTCTCTCTAATTACCCCCTCAGTCTTCTCTCCCATCCACATGTATCTCGCCCTCTCATCTCCCCTCCTTCCTGGCCACATTCAGGACTTTGAAGAGTCTCTCTCTCTCTCTTTGATAATGAGCCAAATTTGGCCTCTGGCTGTAAGAGATGGAAGCAAGCTGTGCTTAATGTTGTTGCGTGTTTGATTTTGTTTAGGTGTGTGTTGTTGTTTATAGCAGATCATGCCCCTTATTGTAAAGAAAAGGCTCATCCAAAAACACTCAAACATCATTAAAAACAGATATTGTTTTTCTTATTCCTGTGACTAACTGCACATGTGTAGACACTATACTGGACTCCAAACCTCAGACGACTTTGTCCTTAAGTAGAAGTTGAGCTCTTTAAACTTAATAAATGCCATATTTGGAGCAATGTTTAGATAGTGGAACAAAAAAGAAAATCATCCGAGCCCAAGTTATTTTATTTTGACAATGTGACACCAAAGTCACCCATCAAAGTCAAAACCAGTTACGGCAGTTGTAAAGCGTTGCTTAAACCATGAAACCCTAAATCCACAAACAAACTAGAAGAATGCTTCAGGATTATCACATGAAACCAGTACAAATTAACAGCATTTTAGTGGTCCAGTGGATCAAATTCAGAATTTGGGGGCTCCCACCATGCCACCCATCCAGATGTATGCTCTGGAACATTTTGATGTATTTAATTCTGGCATATTTGTTTAAGTCTTTCACATTCTTTTCTAATGATTTCCCATGGCTTTCTTCACTCTGCTGAAGTAAGTCTGAGGGTTGTTGGTTAAATGGTCGTGTGTCTGAGCTGCGGGTTGGTATGAGGAAACCCCAAACACACATCCGCTCACTCATCCCTCTGTCTGTGTGTCTCTCTCATGTATCTGTGTGTCTAACCTTATCCATATGTTGACTATTGAGAACATGAAGGCAGTCACTTCCTAAGAGGAAACCGTCCTATGGGAATTTGTCTGGACTGATTTTTCCATGTGTGTTTGGTTAGGCTGTCCTGTAATCATCGCTCTAATCATCCGACTTTCGCTGGTGAATAATCCAGATCTTAATTCATCTCAATTCAGGATATTTTGGAATGGTGCGGTAGATTTTTCTTGTCATGTTTCCCTCCGAATGCACAGACCACGCTTTAATGTCAGTGTTTTTATCTGATCTCTGTCTATAGTTTCCAGCATTTTTGGTTTGTGACCCCGTACAAACAATCAGTGTCTATCTGGGGCCCATCAAAGATTTCAAAATATGTTGTACAGTAATGATAAGAGCATGGTTACGTTGCAGAACATTTTGTCCTTTACTACCTGCATGAATCATCTCCTGACCGCCCAGGTTTATCTTGTTACTCTTGGAGGCCAGACCTCACTCATTTTTATGATAATACTTTGTTTATGTGATTAAGTCTGTATCTCTCTTCTTCTCTGCAGCTGAGATAACAAGACCGGAGCTGGTCAACCCCTGCTATGCTGGGACCCACGACTGTGACACCACAGCCCAGTGCATCCCACAGGAGGGCCAGGCCTTCCAGTGCCAGTGTGCTACTGGTTACAGAGGGGATGGACGCAACTGTTACGGTATGGGCATGCATGCACACATACGGCGTCCTGTTAAAAAAAAAGTCTGGAAGTACTGTACAGCATCGTGACAGTGTGTATACACTGCAAAGTACTTTATGGCGCTTTGCTTAGTCTAACGGTGTCTCCCCCTCACACACTTACAACCACAAACACATGCAGACAAAGTTAAAGACAGTTCAAGGCAATATGTCTGTGTTTCATCAACATGTGTCCATCCAGTGTAGACGGGTCAAGTACAGGCTGGAAGGAAGGAATCATCTTCCCCTCCTCTCGTCTCTTCTTCCCCTCCTCCTCCTCCTGCACTTCATTCTGTAGTTAACATGGGCTTGCAGAGCTTTAGGCTGGTCCGTGGTCTGTCATTAGCCCAGCAGCAGGTCTTTCTCTCCTGCTGACAGCACTAGGAAAGCCCCAGGCTCAGCCTGAGTTCCCATGAATGGGCCTCAGTGTCTCACTCTGGTCACCTCATGTGTGTGTGTGTGGTTTTGTCCTGTATATTGCACAGTATATTTAGCATGCAGGACCTGAATCCAGGTGTGGGAGTACATGTTACACAGTAACACAAACAAGCAGGCACACAATGTATATATCAAAGCACCAGTAATGACCCTTAATTACAGCTTTCACACTCACATACAAATGCAGCATGCAGCACGTTGTCAGACAGGGGACTCCTGGTTTACAGGCTCACGAGTTCAAATAAAAACCGTCTGACTTTCTCTCCTTTTCTCTAACTGCAGACATAGATGAATGTACCGAGAGCTTGATTTCATGCGGCGCTCATGCTCAGTGTGTGAACCTGCCGGGTAGCCACCGCTGCCAGTGCCAGAGTGGCTATGAGCTTGGCTTTGATGGGCGGACCTGTGTCGGTGAGTGTGTTTTCTGGGTCTCCCAAGTCTATAGACACACTAGAAACTGCATATTATACTTTATTACATTCAGTGTTTTCTTGCTTATGAAGCTGCCAGAGTGGAGTGATTCCTGTTTGATGAAGGAACAACTGTTCAGTACTTCCCAAAGCAGGAACTGACACAATGTGTTTTTGTGTCTGAAGTTTTTTAACACGTTTCATCACCTGTTAATTATTCTCTATAATGAATGGCGAGCCCATTGTAGCGGTGCATGTCTGCGAGCTGAGCTCCATGACACTCCATCATTTAACTGTTAAACTACTTTAACAAGGACATCAGCTAAAGCCACTAAACATAAAGGCTTGACTTTGGAACCACTAAACATGATGCTTTGTGCTGAATCAAGCAGTGTCGGCCTGTCTCCCTGCACGTACTGTAATTATGATGAATGTGATGCTTTTCTTGTGTGGATAAAAGGAAAACCCTCTGTAAACATACTTTATTTTAGCGGAAACCATGTCATTCTCCCGCCTTCATTATGGTCTCCTTTCCAAGTTTTACTCCATGTTCCAAAATGAGCTGAATATTTGGAAGAGAACCACATATTTGTCCAAGCGCAGGCAAAGCATTTCTTCCACAACAGTAACGCACAGCTGCAAAAGCTAGGAAACACACTGAGATGGGAGGATGGGTGACAAATGTGAGAACAAGGGTGGGAATGAGAGGACTAATGTGAGAAGGAGAGAGTGAGATTAGACAGGAGGGGGTGAACGTGAAAGACAAATGGAGGAATGACACAATGTGTGTTTTGCTTTGGAATGTGTGGAGGAGAGACGTCCTGCCGGTGTGTGTGTGTGTGTCCTCCTTTCACCCATCAGTATGAACTTTTAATGACCTTGCATTAAACCTTCCCTACCTCCCTCGACACCCCTTGACAGATAGTATAATACTTACATAAGGGCTTGAAGCTGTCCAAAACCACAAACCAAACACTGATAAGATACCACGAAACTGAATCAGTTACAGTCTGTGGCCAGGCGTAATTTTCTATACCAGTATAAATATGTGGAATGCGATATATATTTATTTACTCAAGTAAAATTTAAGGATGAATTTATACATCTGTGGTTGATTTTTCCTCCCTGCTACTTCTCTTACTTTAGATATAGATGAGTGCAGCTCCTCTCCATGTCACATCAGTGCCAGATGTATCAATGGACTGGGTTCCTTCCAGTGTCAGTGCCAGCCTGGGTTTTATGGTGATGGTTTCTACTGTTCGCAGCAGGGAGGTCAGTAAAAGTGCCACTATAGTCATGCATGACAACTTTGACATATTCTGAGCTCTCCCACGAGTACTGATCAGTTTTCCTATTCAAGGAAATATCAGTGCAAAATCAACCAAATGTGTAAAACTTGTGCAAAACAATAAAATGTATTCTATTTGTCTACAGCCCAGACAGTTCGCCCCAAGAGCCAGTGTGAGCAGCACAGAGACAGTCTGCAGAGCGGAGAAGGTGGTCGACCGAGTGTTGGCGCCTTCATCCCTCAATGCGACTCTGACGGACGGTACCGCACACTGCAGGTAGGCACTGATGGCGGTGCATAGCTGACTGTTCACGTGAATAAAGTGACGTACTTATTTTAATAATTCATTACAGTGTCATGGCTCCACTGGACATTGTTGGTGTGTGGACAGTAGGGGACAGGAGAGAGCAGGAACCAGGACTCCACCTGGTACAGCACCCAGAGACTGTGACAGACCAGGTGAGATGTACAGACGCTGACAAAAACATGCACTGTGTCAGAAAGCATTCAAATGAGATTTCTTGACAGCAACATCTGTCTTGGTTTTTGCAAACAGTCCTTTGATTTTGTTCATTTTTATCTGTCCAGATGAACCAGAGCGTCCTAAAACTCACTGTGAACACCACAGAGACAGTGTACAGACTACCAGTCCAGAGGGATATCCTATAGCTGGAGTGTTTGTACCCCAGTGTGATGATAATGGACAGTACATACCTTTGCAGGTTTGTCACAAATTGTGTGAAAGAATGCTCTAGCACCTCCAACAGTAAGAAGATTGACTTAATTTCATGCTAATGAAATATACTATTGCTTATATTATTTACTGCAGTGTCATGGTTCCACTGGATATTGTTGGTGTGTGCAAAATAACGGACAAGAGATAGCCGGAACAAGAACAGTGCCGGGTGAAACACCCACAAACTGTGACAACCCAGGTGAGGAAAATGAACTCTTCTCTGTCCGTTATGTTTCTAATTTTCAAGCTGAGATAACCCTAATGACATCACTATGACATTACCAGGCTTATTTTCTCAGACTTGACAAAGAAGACATGGAAGAAATTATACAACTGTTTTCTCAGGCTTAGTTGGATTTACCATAACCAGTAAAATGGGCGGAGTGCCCCTTTTTAAAAGCCTTTTAAAAAGCTGATGATATAAAAACAAGGCTACTCCCACTAAGTATAAACTTTCACGCCATAAAGTAACATCAGCTGCTGAAGCATGTACATTTTATACACGTGTCTAAATGTTGATCCGGTGTGTTGTATGCTTATATATGCAGATGACACCATCCTGGTGTGCCTCATCATGGGCATAACATGAGTTAACTTCAAATAGAGCCTTTCTGTTAACCTAGTTCGTCCTCGGAAATTTTTGGAAACTTTCTGAATGCTGATGATTTAAAAACAATTTGTCTGGAAGCTTAATGTTTAACTGAATTCCTTTTTGTCCTTAACAGTAGAACCAGAGCGTCCTAAAACTCACTGTGAGCACCACAGAGACAGTGTACAGACTACCAGTCCAGAGGGATATCCTATTGTCGGAGCTTATGTACCACAGTGTGATGCCAATGGACAGTACAGACCACTACAAGTCAGTACTTGTAATTTGTTTAATCCACAAAACATTTTTTTTTTATATCAGTGATACTCAAACTTAAAATACAATAACTGACTGTTTACTCTGTTATTTTAGTGCCACGGCTCTTCTGGACATTGTTGGTGTGTGGACAGTACAGGACAGGAGAGAGCAGGAACCAGGACTCCACCTGGTACACCAACTGTAGACTGTGACAGACCAGGTGAGACTGCAGCTGGCAGTGTGTGAACGCTGCGTTTAGGTTTAAGGGCTGCTGTTGTGACTGTGTAAGTGAACTCCCAGCTCTAGAATAAGATCATTGTTCAGGCAGAAAACCTAGTATCCCTTCAGGGACCTGCTCACATTAAAGGAATAGTTCAACATTTTTGGGAAAACCGCGCATTTACTTTCTTCATGAGAGTTTGATGAAGACAAAAACAGCACTTTCATGTCTGTTCTTTAAATATAAAGCTAGAGCCAGGAGACGACAGAGCAGAGGACCACAAATAAAACTTTTTTTTAAATATATGTCTGGGTGAAAGTTGATTTGTAGAATTTTGAAATGAGTTTCTACAGGGGTTGAAAAGTTATTTTTGAATGTCTGTAAAAAATACATTATATTCTTTTCTCCTCAGATGAACCAGAGCGTCCTAAAACTCAATGTGAATACCACAGAGACAGCGCACAGGCTACTAGTCCAGAAGGATATCCTATACCTGGAGTATATGTACCCCAATGTGATGCTAATGGACAGTACAGTCCCCTGCAGGTCAGTATCTCATGACTGATATTGTTTTTTTAATTTAATTTAATATAATAATATTTCTGACTGCATAAAATTAATAAAGCATATATTTTACAGTGTCATGGCTCGACCGGACATTGCTGGTGTGTAGACAGTATTGGACAGGAAAGAGAAGGAACCAGGACATCGCCTGGTGCACCGCCAACAGATTGTGACAAACCAGGTGAGAAATAGAAATATACATGAAAAGACAGACCTCTCCCTCTATTCAGCTTCTGACAAGTGCTTAAAGCTGTTTTGTTATCAGCGGTAAAGCAGTGTCAGCAGGTGTATTGTGTCATGGCTCTCCAAGGCTAAACACTGACCTGTGCTGAACCCCCTAATTCCTCGACTCAATGACAAGTCAAACAGACAGCTCGTTTACGTGAGTGTGTGTCTAACCTTGTAAGTGGTGCACTCTCGAGGTCATTGGGTCATAGCCTTGGAATTCCTGGAAAAACAGGTGATATCACTGCAAGGCTGTGTCTGTGGTGGGAAGTTGGAAACAGAGGAAGGGAGGATGAAAGAGTAAGATGAAGGCAAAAAAAAACATGAGAACATGAGGTAAAGAGAAAAATAAAAGAATGAATCTATTATATAAGATATATATGATTTTATTCTTGTATTTACAAACAATACACATGGAAAATAATGTTTTACAGCATAATAAAAGATTAATAACTAGGATGTAATTGTGTGTCTAATGTACCTTTGGGATTATAGGGTTCCTATCTGCTTTTATACATGCCTTAATGTAATATCTATGTAATTATTGTCCATTTTACTCAACCAGATGAACCAGAGCGTCCTAAAACTCACTGTGAGCACCACAGAGACAGTGTACAGACTACCAGTCCAGAGGGATATCCTATAGTTGGAGCATATGTACCCCAGTGTGATGATAACGGACAGTACAGACCACAGCAGGTCAGCATCTGGTGTCAGATAAAGTTTATTTTTGTATTTCATGCAACTTTAAACATCAAGAAACATTATCATGACATCATTTTGATATCAACTGTTCCAGTGCCACGGCTCTTCTGGACACTGTTGGTGTGTGGACAGTACAGGACAGGAGAGAGCAGGAACCAGGACTCCACCTGGTACACCAAGTGTAGACTGTGACAGACCAGGTGAGACTGCAGCTTTATTTAGACAAACATTTCTTAGGCTATGTTTCAGGCCAGAGAGAAGACTGGTCAGTCAAGCAAGCACAAAGACATTGCATCATTGATCTCAGGAAGAAATTTGCACTCTGGATGATTGAGACATTTACTGTTATTTAATCTAAAATCCTCAGATGAACCAGCACGTCCTAAAACTCACTGTGAGCAGCACAGAGACAGTGTACAGACTACCAGTCCAGAGGGATATCCTCTATTAGGAGCCTTTGTACCCCAGTGTGATGATAACGGACAGTACACATCTCAACAGGTAAAACTGATTTCTCTCTGTCAGATGAATCCTTTTTTTACTCTGTCTCTCTTTTTTGTTCTTCTTATTTATAATGTGTTTTTTATTTGTCATGTATTTCAGTGCTACAGTTCCACTGGACAATGTTGGTGTGTGGACGCCAGGGGAGAGGAGAGAGACGGAACCAGGACTGGACCTGGTACACCTCCTGTAGACTGTGACAGACCAGGTGAGACTTCTGTTTGCCGCACAAGACTTGTTACATCCAAACTTGTCAGGATTTATAGACTCGTTCAGGGATCAGATCTCAGCCAAACGGGAAGCCAGAATGAAGGGAATGGATCATAAAAGAAGTTTTTCAGCTTTCAGTATGAGCTTCAGGGACTAAAGATAATCATTTGAAGCCCAGTCACAGAGGATTTATAATAGTCCATGCAGGATATGAGTAGATCTTGACCAAGCTGGTAGCAGCAGTAGCAGGAAGATTTTGAGTTATCTCAACAGAGCTGAGGGATCTAGTGTGTTAGCATAGTAGTGGACTCAGTAGTGGATTGTAGGGACTCCTACATTGTCCTCTGTATAAAACTGGTAGTGCAGCATGAGGTCTGACAGCAAAGAGGGCATTCTTGAGAGTCATGAACCATAACCAGTCAAGTTAAGGTCCAACAGACTAATCTGTGAAAGATGTTCAGTAAATCATATTGACTTGTATATACAATTTGCCAAGAAGCATTGTGTGTTTCCTGAACTTGTGTACATGTGTTTGTTTTCTCCAGTAGAACCAGAGCGTCCTAAAACTCACTGTGAGCACCACAGAGACAGTGTACAGACTACCAGTCCAGAGGGATATCCTATAGTTGGAGCATATGTACCCCAGTGTGATGATAACGGACAGTACAGACCACAGCAGGTCAGCATCTGGTGTCAGATACATTTTATTTTTGAATTTTATGCAACTTTGAACATCAAGAAACATTATCATGACATCATTTTGATATCAACTGTTATTGCTCTAGTGCCACGGCTCTTCTGGACACTGTTGGTGTGTGGACAGTACAGGACAGGAGAGAGCAGGAACCAGGACTCCACCTGGTACACCAAGTGTAGACTGTGACAGACCAGGTGAGACTGCAGCTTTATTTAGACAAACATTTTTTAGGCTATGTGTCAGTGTGACAGTAAAGCAGGAGGCCAGAGAGAAGACTGGTCAGTCAAGCAAGCACAAAGACATTGCATCATTGATCTCAGGAAGAAATTTGCACTCTGGATGATTGAGACATTTACTGTTATTTAATCTAAAATCCTCAGATGAACCAGCACGTCCTAAAACTCACTGTGAGCAGCACAGAGACAGTGTACAGACTACCAGTCCAGAGGGATATCCTCTATTAGGAGCCTTTGTACCCCAGTGTGATGATAACGGACAGTACACATCTCAACAGGTAAAACTGATTTCTCTCTGAGATGAATCCTTTTTTTACTCTGTCTCTCTTTTTTGTTCTTCTTATTGATAATGTGTTTTTTATTTGTCATGTATTTCAGTGCTACAGTTCCACTGGACAATGTTGGTGTGTGGATGCTAGGGGAGAGGAGAGAGACGGAACCAGGACTGGACCTGGTACACCTCCTGTAGACTGTGACAGACCAGGTGAGACTTCTGTGAAAGATGTTCAGTAAATCATATTGACTTACATATACAATTTTGCCAAGAACCATTGTGTGTTTCCTGAACTTGTGTACATGTGTTCGTTTTCTCCAGTAGAACCAGAGCGTCCTAAAACTCACTGTGAGCAGCACAGAGACAGTGTGCAGACTACCAGTCCAGAGGGATATCCTATAGTTGGAGTGTTTGTACCTCAGTGTGATTCAAATGGACAATACAGATCTCAACAGGTATGTTTGTAAATGACATATACTGTGCATCCTTATTCTGTATTGTTTTAGATGTTAGAATGATCATTATGTCTGTTTCAGTGCCATGGTTCCACTGGACATTGTTGGTGTGTGGACGGTAGGGGGCAGGAGAGAGCAGGAACCAGGACTCCACCTGGTACAGCACCCAGAGACTGTGACAGACCAGGTGAGAGTGCTGTTTTTAGCTACCCAAGACTAGTTGGGTTGAGTTTTATTTCGATCCAAACATTCAGGTGCAGGATTGTATCAAACTGCAGTATGTGCAGGAATCATGATACCGTCAAGGATGGAGTGGTCTTTCATCTTCCTTCCTTATCTTGTGTAAATGTGTTCATTTTCTCCAGATGAACCAGAGCGTCCTAAAACTCACTGCGAGCAGCACAGAGACAGTGTGCAGACTACCAGTCCAGAGGGATATCCTCTATTAGGAGCCTTTGTACCTCAGTGTGATGATAACGGACAGTACACATCTCAACAGGTAAAACTGATTTCTCTGTCAGATGAATCCTTTTTTTTACTCTGTCTCTCTTTTTTGTTCTTCTTATTGATAATGTGTTTTTTATATTTGTCATGTATTTCAGTGCTACAGTTCCACTGGACAATGTTGGTGTGTGGATGCCAGGGGAGAGGAGAGAGACGGAACCAGGACTGGACCTGGTACACCTCCTGTAGACTGTGACAGACCAGGTGAGACTTCTGTGAAAGATGTTCAGTAAATCATATTGACTTACATATACAATTTTGCCAAGAACCATTGTGTGTTTCCTGAACTTGTGTACATGTGTTCGTTTTCTCCAGTAGAACCAGAGCGTCCTAAAACTCACTGTGAGCAGCACAGAGACAGTGTACAGACTACCAGTCCAGAGGGATATCCTATACCAGGAGTGTTTGTACCTCAGTGTGATTCAAATGGACAATACAGATCTCAACAGGTATGTTTTGTAATTGACATATACTGTGTATCCTTATTCTATATTGTTTTAGATGTTAGAATGATCATTATGTCTGTTTCAGTGTCACGGTTCCACTGGACATTGTTGGTGTGTGGACGGTAGGGGGCAGGAGAGAGCAGGAACCAGGACTCCACCTGGTACACCAAGTGTAGACTGTGACAGACCAGGTGAGACTGCTATTTATAGCAAGTCTGCAGTATGTGCAGGAGTAATTGTGATCTTTCAGAGGTAAACTTTCCAGAATAGTTGATTGTCATCAACATAGTGGGACAGGAGAGGGACAACAAAGAGTGCCGTCTTGGTAGTCATCCTCTTTAATGACGGACTTTGAAGTCCATCAAGCCAGTCTGTGAAACATTACTATTCATGTTCTCTTAAAGCATGGTAATTTTGTCCAAACCTGTGTCTTGGAATAAGCTAGAAACAATTTGTGTGTTCATTAATAACTCACTATACTAAGTATGAACTTTTAAATGTTTTCCAGCTGAACCAGAGCGTCCTAAAACTCACTGCGAATACCACAGAGAGAGAGCACAGGCTACCAGTTCAGAAGGATATCCTATAGTTGGAGCTTATGTACCCCAATGCGATGCTAATGGACAATACCAACCACTGCAGGTCAGCATCAGATGACTGATCTATTGATCTGTGTTTTCATGGTTTAATATTACATAACTTGAAAAGAGTTCAAGACCTGATTTATCTTTCTTTATTGTGTTAGTGCCGCGGCTCTTCTGGACATTGCTGGTGTGTGGACAGTAGAGGACAGGAGAGAGCAGGAACCAGGACTCCACCTGGTACACAACCTAAAGACTGTGACAAACCAGGTGAGACTGCAGGTTTACACAAACATTCTTGAGCGTTAAAAACTTTTTATTTATTAAGACAAATCAGGAGACATATTGAGTCTATATATACTATGTTACATTTATTTTGGTGGTAAGTGTTGTTTGATTGCAATATTACACTTGAAGGTGAACTTTTTCTTCAGTGATGCTTACAGACCTCAGCACAAGTGCCTCAGTTCTGTCATGCCAATAACAACAGTACAGCACATCATTCGTGTAATATCAATAACTACAACTTTCTTGCACATCCGAAAGTTGCACATCGAATCAAAAACATGGACAGTTAGAGGTCAGATTACAAATAAAGAACATAGTTTTCTTACAGCTAAATTTAGGTGATGAGGATACAACTTGAGATGCACAGACCTCGACCCTCCAAGACAAGAGGGACAAGACATGAAAGATGAATGTCATCTGCATAGAGTTGTTAGTTCAGGATCAGGGCTGGCCAAATTAAGGTCCAACGTGTGAATCTGTTAAAGATGTCCAGTAAATCATAATGACTTATATAAACACTTTTGACAAAAGCTCTCATGTCTTTCCTTATCTTGTGCAAATGTGTTAATTTTCTCCAGATGAACCAGAGCGTCCTAAAACTCACTGCGAGCAGCACAGAGACAGTGTGCAGACTACCAGTCCAGAGGGATATCCTATACCAGGAGTGTTTGTACCTCAGTGTGATTCAAATGGACAATACACATCTCAACAGGTATCATTCTGATTGTTTTGTAATTGACATATACTGTGCATCCTTATTCTATATTGCTTTAGGTGTCAGAATGATTATTATGTCTGTTTCAGTGCCACGGCTCCACTGGACATTGTTGGTGTGTGGACGGTAGGGGGCAGGAGAGAGCAGGAACCAGGACTCCACCTGGTACACCAAGTGTAGACTGTGACAGACCAGGTGAGATTGCTATTTATAGCTACTATTTATAGCAAGTCTGTAGTATGTGCAGGAATAATTGTGATACCATCAAGGATGGAGTGGTCTTTCAGAGGTCAGCTTACCAGAATAGTTGATTGTCATCAGCATAGAGGGACAGGAGAGGGACAAAGAGGAGTACTCAAATTAGCTAGAAACTATTTGTGTGTTCATCAATAACTTGTATAAACTTTTAAATGTTTTCCAGCTGAACCAGAGCGTCCTAAAACTCACTGCGAATACCACAGAGAGAGAGCACAGGCTACCAGTTCAGAAGGATATCCTATAGTTGGAGCTTATGTACCACAATGCGATGCTAATGGACAGTACCAACCACTGCAGGTCAGCATCAGATGAACGATCGATCTATTGATCTGTGTTTTCATGGTTTAATATTACTTTAACTTGAAAAGAGTTCAAGACCTGAATTATCTTTTTTTATTGTGTTAGTGCCACGGCTCTTCTGGACGTTGTTGGTGTGTGGACAGTAGAGGACAGGAGAGAGCAGGAACCAGGACTCCACCTGGTACACAACCTAAAGACTGTGACAAACCAGGTGAGACTGCAGCTTTATTTTGACAAAGACCTCATGGGCTATGTTTCATATGAGTGTTACAGTAAAGCAGGAGGCCAGAGTCAAGGCACACAAACATTCTGCAGTAGTCTGGATGAGTTGTATAAGAGTCCTTTACAAGGCCAGCCAGAGATTGAGAGTATATACTTAATACAAGACATGCACTTGAACAAGCCAAATGTTGTAGAGGGAAAACCATAGAACAAAAATGTGTATGATGCATGCCAGATGCTTGTCAGGGAATAACACTGTGCAGCAGACGTGTTGCAGAGGTCAGGATTAAATACTTAAAAGTTCTTGCACACTAGAAAGTTGCACCTTAAATCAAAAAACGGACTGAACAAAGTACAATGATTGACAGAATGCACGGTCTAACGAACAAGGCATATACTTTTCTTACAGCTAAATTTAGGTGATGATGATGAGACAACGTAAGTCTATGGGACAAGAAAGATGAATGTCATCTGCATAGAGTTGTTAGTGTAGGATCAGGTCTTAGCAGTCAGGAAAGATAACCAGCCAAGTTAAGATCAAACCCTTGTGTTTATTTAACTTGTGAAAATGTGTTAATTTTCTCCAGATGAACCAGCACGTCCTAAAACTCACTGTGAGCAGCACAGAGACAGTGTACAGACTACCAGTCCAGAGGGATATCCTCTCTTAGGAGCCTTTGTACCTCAGTGTGATGATAACGGACAGTACACATCTCAACAGGTAAAACTGATTTCTCTGCAAACAGAGATTAACCCTTCTTTTTATGTCTTTCTTTTGTGTTCTTCTTACTGATAATTTGGTTTTTATTTGTCATGTATTTCAGTGCTACAGTTCCACTGGACAATGTTGGTGTGTGGACGCCAGGGGAGAGGAGAGAGACGGAACCAGGACTGGACCTGGTACACCTCCTGTAGACTGTGACAGACCAGGTGAGACTTCTGTTTGCCGCACAAGACTTGTTACGTCCAAACTTGTCAGGATTTGTAGACGCATTCAGGGATCGGATCTCAGCCAAATGGGAAGCCAGAATGAAGGCAATGGATCATAAAAGAAGATTTTCAGCTTTCAGAATGAGCTTCAGGGACTAAAGATAATCATTTGAAGCCCAGTCACAGAGGATTTATAATAGTCCATGCAGGATATGAGTAGATCTTGATCAAGCTATGACGACAACTTGACATTTTCACAACTATTGATTCAGCCAAGGATTTATGCATCTAAGAGAAATACAATTCACATTAAAAGAATTGTTTTTTGGAAGAAGAATGCCTATTTGCTTTGTAGCTGAGATTTAGATGAGAAGACCAGTACAAACCTACCAGCACCTATAAAGAGTATTTGCTTGTTTCCAGGCAACCTCAGAGTGAGAGGGAGTGAAACATTTCCAAGAAGTCATTGCCCCATCAGAAAACGACCCTTTGGTTTTTGCACGGATTAAAAATGATAGCTTGCACACAGATATAAGAGTGGTGTTCATCAAAAAAGAAACAATGATTACACCTGAAGGGCTTCAGGAAAACACTTAGATGAGTACTTTAGATGTACAGCAATTAATCTGATAAATAGTTGCGTAGGCAAAATGGCAATGAAACAAAGAAAATCTCAAAAGTAACGTCCTCGTGGCTATTAACTAAAGATTCTTAGCCCTGTCATGCACACTCTAATGTACACACAGGCTGTTCTATAAACTCGGCTCTTGCTATAAATTCCATTTATGACCATCTCAAGTGGTCATTTCGTGGTGAGATGGCCTGCTTGCTGTCGCCGAGCAACCAAACCAAAACAAGCCGTGCTGCCTGCCCAGCTGAGTGACAAAACAGCGTTACACCCACCCTGCGGATGCACAGACACGGAAACACATGCTTGTAGATTTGTGTGTTTGCTCAGCTTTTTTTTTAAATGTTTTTGTCTGAACTTTGTTTCATTCCTACTTCGCATTCAGTCGCTCTCCTTCACACCTGGAAGCTGTGCAGTGCAACCACAGTATTTTTTCTGGTGGTTACTGCACTGGAGCTTATTCAGAGATTCCTCTGTAATAGTTCTGGATGAGGGCGGCAAGGGCATTTCCTGTACATATTTGGGTAGACATTCATATCCACTGGTCCAAATCAGGGGTCAGACATCATTATCCACGTGGATGTAAGCCCATCCTTTGACGATTTGAACTGTATTCACAAATTAAGTTTGCAACCAATTTAGCAGTTTACATGATGCAGGCATCAAACACCCACATTAAACTCTCAAATGTGTGTGTTGGTTGAAGTTAGTCTGTATTTATGCCTACCCACATAAGTATTACAACTCACTGCCAGCGCAGTAAGTCAGCCTGAGGATTGAAATATCAATGATTTTTTTTTTGGACAATCCACATGCTGTCAATTTCTGGTAAAGATGTCAGAGACATAGAGACTACTAAATGCAGCTGGTCATGTGGTGAAACAGTAAATAGAAGTAAAACGAGGTGATTCATAGGACTGGATTGCAACTTCCTAACCTCCACCACAATAAGTCCGGCGTCAAATGTATTTCAAGACTTCAGTCTGTTTGTTTAGTTGATGTCTGACTTTACATCTCACTATAGAGCTGTTCTCTTCTCACCCTCCTTTAAAATATGTCTTAGTTTAGAAACTGTGCAGCGTCACATTAGAAACTTACACAGAGGTCAGTATAAACATTAGTGGAAGCCTAAAGTGGTTTTGGGTTTGGTCTCCTGTAAAGTGAGCTATTAAAAGGATTTTACATGGTAAACAGTATTGACAAAAGCAAGATGTGTGTATGAGTTTAAACACATAGGCTCCACACACCATTAATCAAGCACTCCGCCAAGCGCAGTGATATAAACTTGAGCCAGAGAACGCCCAAGGAACATACTTAAATAATGATGATGAATTACAGCAGAATCAGATCTGAAGTGTAACTGTACAATCATATAGCATTATAGTTAACTTAAAAAACGCTGGGTGTGTTTGATTCATGTCGCCTTCAGTCCCTGTGGCTCCGACCCAGCGCCCTGAGAGTGTGTGTGAGCGATGGAAGGCCAGTTTGATTGAGCATTACGGCGGAAAACCGGAGTCACAGCAATACGTGCCCCAGTGTGATCCAGATGGTGAATTCAGGTACACACCACACACACACACACACACACACATACATAACAAAAAACATAGTTGAAATAGTTTTTAATGACAAATTATTTGTGACTTGTCTCTCAGTCCAGTGCAGTGTTATGGAGAGACCACCTACTGCTGGTGTGTGGACCAGGACGGGCGAGAGGTCCCTGGCACCCGATCACACAGTGCAGTCAAACCTGCATGTGAGTACTGCTTCACCTGTACTACATGTTACATCCATCATGGCTGAGATCTTTGTTTTTTTTAAAATCCATTACATCTTGTCTCACAGGCCTCCCCTCAGTGGCCCCGCCCACTGTGCGTCCATTGCCCCGCCCAAGTGTGACCCCTCCCACAAACACTGACATCACACTGCTGTACGCTCAGGGACAGAAAATAGGAGCGTTGCCTCTGAAGGGGACCAAACTGGATGCAAGCGAGTCCAAAACACTGCTGACTCTACATGTAAGAGATGTTAAGAGAGTTACTACTCAACGGGAAGTTAAGAGAAACATTACAAAAGAGGCGAATCTAATGTTTGTGTGTGTGTGTCCAGGGTTCCATAGTTGTCGGTATAGCCTATGACTGCAAAGAGAACCGAGTCTATTGGACAGATCTGTCTGCAAGAACAATCAACAGAGCCTCAATGGAGCCTGGAGCGGAGCCTGAGATCCTCATTAACACAAGTAAGAAACACACACACACACACATTATTTCTGTAATAATTGTATGATGTTCTACATGATATTAACGATATGGTCTGCTCCGTATAGATCTGGTCAGTCCAGAGGGCTTGGCGGTGGACGTCAAACGTAGGCGCATGTTCTGGGTCGACTCAAACCCAGACATGATTGAGACCGCCAACCTGGACGGCAGCGGGAGGCGGACGCTGTTTGACACAGACTTGGTCAACCCCCGCGCCATCATAGTGGTCTCTTCCACCGGGTAAAGCTCTTCTCTTGATTTAAACTTTTGAGCGCAAAACCAAAATCATCATCGAGCTGCCACCTGTAACTCCACGCGACAGTTTAGTCTGGATTTGCAAACATGTACAAATCTCTCTCATGAGCAAGAAACAAACAGGCGCCCACACACTCTCTTCACGACCAAGTGTAACATCCTGGAGGTGCTGCACTGAAGCGGAATGAGCGTCCACTGTATCCACAGATGGTTTTCGGCTCATTAGCATGACCATGAAATGAACAGACCTCAGACGGGCTATGAGTCAGCCGGGCCTGTATCTAATTCATTAGTACAGGGTGGATTATATTTAAAGCCGTTTGCAGGAAAGGTTCTTGTTGAGTCTGGTTTTTTAGACTGTGACCCAAACATGACTTCATCAGTATGAGACAGGCGGTCGCAGGAAAATCGATGGGATGTGGTTTTCAGGGCGGAGTGTCTCTTCAGTAACGCTGGTCTGATCGCTCTGTCTTGTAAGACTTTTGGTGTGTTCTCTGACGGCGTCACACCAAACCTGATGATGCCTTTAAACACACATGCAATGAAAGCACGAGGCCGTCTTTAGTCCGCTCTCCAAGAATCACAGCTGCTTTTCATCATCGCGGCTAATCGCATAATCAACAGGTTTGCGTGTGTGTGAGCGAGTGTGTTTGTGTGGTCGATACAATTAATAAAAACATCTCAGCAATAATCCAAATCATAAAACCTTAAATGTGTGTTTCAGATTATTGCTGTCACATTTCAAAGTTTATTTTCTGACTGAAGGCCAAGTGTGTGTGTGTATATGTGTGTGTGTGTGTGTGTGTGTGTGTGTGTGTGTGTGTTCTGACAAAAAGCCAAGTCCTTAAAGGTAATTACTGCTTCACACGGGTACACGTATGATGAAGCATGTGCTCCGTGATTTCTGAGCCTGCACATGTTACGCTCTCACACACACACACACACACACAGAAACATAATCGCACACAGCATAGCAGACACGCCGAAATTACGTGCACACACATAAAAGCATGCACACGTGTACGAACGTCTCACACACCAACATCTGCTCGCCCATAGGTTCATCAAGCTGATTAACGTACACGCTCATAAACATGTAGTGTGTGTGTGTGTGTGTGTGTGTGTGTGTGTGAGAGAGAGAGAGGGTGTAAGCTGATTGCTCATGTGGTGTGTATTACCTGTCGTTCCCAGTGGACTGCCCACATGTACACCATCATCTACAGATGAAAAGCAGTGTGGCGTCATAAGCAGCCCACACACACTCTGCCTAAAGCTCAGTTATCATTGTGCTGAGATTTTAATCTGATTTAATGCATCGCAGAAACGCGTCCACGAGAAATATTTATCCCAAAGTTAAAAAATGTCTGCCTGAGTTAGCCAGCGTGGTTCATATTTTCTGACGCATACAGATGAAACGGCTCCAAAATATGCACCGAGAGAGCTGGGGTCAAAGGTCACACGTTGCTCAGAGTAACCTGACCATGACCTCATCAGAACGAGACAGCTGCTCCCTCGAGCCCCGTGCTCTTGTACCTTTATGTACCCGCCCGTGTGTGGTTGTCTGAATGCTTGTGTGTGGTTTTCTTCTTGTCTCTTTATATTAGCCAGATCCCAGCGTGTCCACACACACACACACTGCGAAGAGAGCTTCAGCACAGAGTTAGTCCAGCTGAGATGAAGTGAAATCATTAGCAGGATGGAGTTTAATCCCTCACTGCTGTGTTTGTGTCTGCAGCACTCTGTACTGGACAGACTGGAACAGAGAGGCTCCGAAGATCGAGAGCTCAACGGTGGACGGTCAGAACCGCAAAGTGGTGGTGTCAGACGGGATCGGTTTGCCAAACGCTCTCACCTATGACTCGTCTTCAGGACAAGTCTGCTGGGCTGATGCAGGTGAACACACAATAATTCTTTACTTTTACTTTTAGGCACGTTTCAAATGTGAGACCTGAACTTGAAAGTCAGCGTTCGCAGCAGCAATTCATTTGTAAAAATACAATTTGAATCTAAAAATCAATACGCTAAAAATCTTCATTCAAATCAGGTACGAAGCGCTTGGAGTGTGTCTCCCCGGATGGTTCAGGTCGCAAAGTGATCCACTCCAGCCTCAACTACCCGTTCAGCATGGTCTACTACAAGAACCACTTCTATTACACTGACTGGAGGAGGTAGCCATGTTCATTTATCGTTCTACATCACGTTAAGTCATTTATTATTTCCTCGTCACCGATCGACGAGCTCTGCTGAAGCCCTGCTGACGTCTTAACCCTCTCTCTGTGTCTGCTGCCTCGCAGGGACGGAGTGATCGCAGTGAGCAAAGACAGCAGTCAGTTCACTGATGAATACCTCCCTGACCAGCGCTCTCACCTGTACGGCATCGCCATAGCAACCAGCCAATGTCTATAAGGTGTGTATCGTGTACTTTTTGACATCTTAATGCACAGGCTTTGATGCTCTACTGATTGGATGTGGTTGCCCTGCTGTTTCTTACAAACACACACACACTATCACTCTCTTTCACTTACACACACACACACACACACACTCTTTAGTTTTCAGACGGGTAATTTGCGCTCCATATAATAACAACCACCAAACGCCCTCTCTCTAACACACACACACTGACTTCAAGGTGTACCAGACAGTGAGCTCATTGGTTTGTGTGCATGTGATGTCATCGCATCAGTCAACTCCCACCAGATGTCACCTTAACCCCCTGAAGGCAGCGAGACAAAAGACACAGTTAACCCCACACGGGGAGGCGGTGGAGGAGAGCGCCGCGCTCGAGTCTAAAGGAAACACAGGAACCGGTTACGCAACGTCTCCGCAGGCTGTGCAGTGAAAGCAGCAGCAGCTCCAGGTCGCAGTTTGAACTCCCAGTGTGTCACAAAACATGTTTGCCTTCAAACACTTGTATCAGATGACAAATATCAAGAAGACATTGTCACTCTGTCTCTGGATTAAAATATTAAAACTGCTGATATGATATCAGAGTTGAGCAAAACATCCAGAGAAGTCGGAGTAAAAATACACGTTCATTGGAAATCAGCAGAGTAATGCTGACGGACGCTGTGTTCAAATCCCACCAGACCAGACTCCTTTGACAAAAACAGTCATTTTACTACAACATGTTCGCATCTCACACTGTGAACTGAGGATTCATGTCGGCTATTTATATCGAGTCGGTGATTTTTGGAACAGTGGAAAGACTAACCAAGACATTTGGTGAGTGTTCATTTGTTTCTGTCGCATTCGGTTGATGTTTTACCTCCGTTTGGTAAAAGAGAGAAAGTCTTCAGAAGTCTTGGCTTTGAGACGGATGTGAGTTCAGCTATTTCCAAACACATCTGAATCAAACTGGATATCAAATCTGAATAGAATGACTATGAAATATGATATTGGGGGTGTTATGGGCCTGATTAACAAGTAAGCATTGTTAACTGTAAATGTGACTTTTATTGTGTAAAGAAACCACAGTTCGTTTCATCCCCCTCCACCCACAAAACACATCACACAGCTGGCTTACACCCTTTACTCCACACCTATACCTGTGTGTGTATGAAATAGACACAAGAAGAATGATTACACAGCTGTCTGTGCTCCTCTTCTTGTGGTCTATGTGTGTGTGTGTGCGCGCATGAGACCAAAGAACAATGATTATACAGCTGTTTGTGAGCCTCTACCTGTATTTTGTGTTTGTGTGCGTCATGTTTGATGTGCTGATGTCTGCAGATGGCTTCGCGTCTTTTCAAAGCCTCGTGGTAAAGTACAAAGTAGCCGTCTAAACACAGGATAATCCCTAAAGTAGCACCTTGGCAGGTGTCGCTGTCAAAGCCACACACATCTGCACGGCGAGTAAGTCTGGTCACGATAGAAGAGTTTGTGCGTCTGACTGTCAGAATGCTCAGAGCAATGCCAATCACCAGTGTGTGTTGCTGTAAATGTCACGTCTGCGCGTCCTCACACTCTCTAAAGCCTCACGCGAAATAACAGCCACCGGCTTCAAAGATGTGCGCTGTAATTCGGACCATGATGACAGCTCTAAAACACACTTGTTAAGGGTTTGAGAGCTGCTTGTAAGAGGCTTAAAAGCTGTTATTGTTGAATACATGAACACACACTCACACACATGCTCTTTACGGAGATAATTCTCAGTCGCCACAACTTGTTAAGAGCGGGGCTTTGTTCGGGATGGAGGGTCATTAACCCGCCGCTGCACTTAAGCTTTCTTCCCGTCACATTTGGATTCGCACAGGAAGAGAAAATCAGACCTTTGACTCTTGGTTTCCCCTCGGAGCTGTAAACTAACTATAAAAAGGAGAAATTTAATGTGTCCGAGTCATAAAAATGTCTGATTTGTGTCTCAGGGAGCCACTAACGACGGACTGGCAGCCGCGGGGTCCTTTGGTGCTAAAGTTCTGGGGTGATTCCTGATCAGAGGGCAGGAGCAGCAGAAGTGTCCTCTCCAGTGTCCCTCAGAAGAAAGGACACTCAGTAGGAAGCGAGATGGCTTCCTCTTGCCAGATGAACCATCAGAGCAAATTTACAACCCCTCCACTCACCCTGACCCCACCCCCATTATCTCACCTTAAAGATATAACCCCAAAATAATGTTTTGTAAATTTGTTTTATACCTCATTTTTAGTTTTTTTTTTTTTTTTCTACTGTATTTTTGTACGTGAGCTATTTTAGTTTTTCTATCGATTAAAGATCCAGAAAACACAGAGCGATGAAATCAGATCTTAAAATGTGTTAAGAGTGTCAAGCCAAAGAATGAAGAGCTTTAAAAACGTGTCTTATCACATTTGTTTTTGATCAGCTGGACACAGTGGCTTTAAACACAGGCTAATTATTCAGTGAATGTTTGAGGAAATCTGTTTTTTTAGAGTTAAATGTTAAGATCGGTCCCACTCTCATGTCTGTATATTAAATATGAAGCTAGTTACCAGCTCTTTCTTGGCAGGTAGCAGGTGAACCTCTGGCTTCCTTCTACTTTCAGTCTTTATGCCGGGCAAAGCTTATCATGTCCTGGCTCTAATACATGAGAGTGGGATCCATCTACTCACTGAACTCTTGACTAAAAGATCACAGCGACTGGTCCTGCCATATCTCTCTGCACTACTAATCTGTATTTCACACATGAAATGACGTTACTTTTTTTTTTTTTTGCCAAATATTTTTTACTACTTCTACTTTTCAAATCTTTATCTTTTTATAAGATGTGATATTTATAACAATAAAATGTGATTTGGTACTTGACGGACTTCTTGCAGGTTATTGCGTCGATGCTTAACGGAGGAGAATTATCACCGAACATCACAACACACAAGAAGCACAGGAGCCGGACTGTGTTCAGCTGGGTTTATATATTTTCCCCACACAGCGTCACTGTAGACCTTTTCAAAATAAGCTTTTGTTCCATCTGCAAAAACAAAAAGTTTCCTCTTTAAGACAAGATACAAATATAACCTTCAGTTTGAAGATTTCTGAAGCTTCTCTGTGGTTTCTGTTAAGGGAGAGATTGTGGCAGCCAGGAGATCATCAGATGGTTCAACCAAAGTCTTTGAAGAAATTAAAGACTAAAAGAAACGAGTGTTTCAACACTAACTACTCAGAAACTGTTGGTGTAAACTGCTGCCGTACAAAAAGGAAAACCAGTATCTGAGAACTTTCCACAACTTTGCTCCAAATTCCCAATTTGAACAGTCTGATCTCATGCAACAACGAAAAACAAACTCATTTATGTCCAATTCAAACGGAGTAAGGCTTTTCCTCTCAAAATCAAATTAAAACTCCCGTAGTTCAGTCACTCCCTCCCTTGTTTTCCTTCCTTCCTTCCTTCCTGCAGCGTCCCTCTTCATCCTCGCTCTCATCTGCCGACCTTGCCCAGCCTGTGATCTGTCTTGGGGTCGGCTATGATGGCCTGGACGGCGACGATTGCCTCGTTGATCCTGGTCTGGAGCTCTCTCAGCTCCTCGATGTGCAGCAGGCGCAGGATCTGAGCCGCTTCGTTCAGGGTCGCGTCTGAGAAAGAAGAAAAAATTGAATTGACTTTTGCTGTGATGACTGAATATGTGCTCACATGGATCCACACAAGACTGCCTGTGTGAGTGGATGTCAATAAATCACCATGAAAGCAGCACTCACCTCCAGTGTCGAAACCCAGGATGTGATTGTCTAAGGCTACTGGGATACCCTGGAAAACACAAGCACATATACGCATTACAAATATACATGACTGGGACAACAGTCCAGTTAGAGAGAGCATATCATCCTCAAATAAAAATGTAAATGTACTAAATGGTACAACTCAAATGAACTCATTTGGAAGTGTTGTTTTCTGGTTTTCTCTTGGCAAACGTTGTGGATAGTACCTGGTTACTTTTTTTAGTATCAAGCAGACTGACTGATGAGAGAGAAACTAGGGCGACATGGAGCAACCGTGAAAGTGGAACAAAAATCGAGGAGAGCACCTGGTGGAGTCGAGTCGAGCTGTACCATGCAGTGGAAATAAGGCATAAATGTCTGAATACCTCGACCTCTGCTGCTTTGATCGTTTGATCGGTGCAAAATGTTTGTTTACCTCTCTGTTCTGGCTGGCTTTAGTGATGGCTTCTGGAGAAAGTCTCTCCTGGATCAGAATACGAATGGCCTGCCAGGAGGACAAGAAAATAGAAAGTGTTTGTATATTAAATAAGTATAATGAGAAGAAAACATGTTCACACACACATACACAGAGTGAACAAACTCCCACCTTGAGCATAACCAGGTAGTCATCGTGCCGTTGTATCTTGAGAATGTTCGACAGAGCCATCACTCCTGCTTTGAAATCTGGAGAATTACCTGCGAGACATAAACATAACAGATGATTTCATCTTTTACCTGGAACAAAGAGAAGACGACATCAAAGACACAAGAATGTGGAGTTCAAGGACAGACGGAGGAACGGGGCAGAAAGGTGTTTCTACTCACTGTCAAGGTTGACGAGGGGGTCTACTAGTTTGTCGCTGTTGCTGGAGGCTGCCATCGGCTCACACTTCTTATACTTATCCACTGAGGAGACACGCAAAACACACCTTCATATACAGTGAGGACTTAAAATAGGAGCCAGTGAGCATGAGGAATTATTTGAAATAAGTTTGGAGTTCATTTGTTTCTGTCCTGGTGAGCTGGCAGCATTAGAAAACATCGCTCCCTTTATAATGTCTCCATCTACTGGTCACCAGCAGTGTTGCAACATAGTATCAGCATGTCAGCCACTTATATTGTTGCTCTACAGATCAGCAGCCATGACAACAGCTCTGACTAAATCTGGAAAATATAATTAACACTCCCTAAATCTGGATTTAGGGAGTGTTAATTAGATTCCCCAGAGTTTATCCTTTAAGACTTCACATGCACATGCTGATCATACCATTGTCTCCGTATTCATATCGCACAGCCAGGCCCAGTAACCAGTCCAAGGCCTCCTGTCTCTCCTGGACTCCGAATGGACAGCTCACGTCCTGCAGGTACTGCACACAGGGAAAGGACAGATGCACAACAATGAACTCATCTGAGCTTTGAGGTGGTGTTTTTTTACAGGCATGTGATGGTGATGGTGATGGTGCTGGTGGTGGTGGTGTCACCTTCTGGTAGGCTTGGGGCCAGTCTGAGCTCGGGATGTTCCTCAGGTTTCCTCTGTCCTCGATCTTATAGTGTCTAATCTTCTGGTCCTCCAGCCACACGATGCAGTTTCTGAACTGTGTCTCATCTGAGCAAGAGACAAAACACACAACACACACACACACACACACACACACACACACACACACACACACACATATTAAGTCAACATTATAACAGCTCAGTGACCACGTACACACATCTGACGTGCATTATTACAATTAAATATGTAAAATAATGACGGATAACTTTCATATTAGGGGTGTAGCTGACATTTAAAGTCGGTAACTTTACTAAATAAGTTGTTTTCTTTTTAACCGTGGCGTGCTAAGAGGTAATAAACATGCAGCTGTGTGAGCCAGAAGCAGCATTGACGCTGTTTCCTGACACGTTAGCCGGCTCCACGCTTCACTCCCGCGGCCCGCCGGCGGCTCCTCTCTCACCTCTGCAGTCGAAGGTGTTGGGGTTGTGATAGTCCAAGGCCGTCAGCTTTCTCCGGAACATTTCACCGCCTGCTCTGCGTCCGAGTCCAAACTTTACGTGGCTAACACACCGCTAACTCGGCTACCCCTGCAGCTAGCCTGTCAAGTGTGTGGCAATACGCATGCGCCGCGGGGGCAGCGTTGAACTTCCCGTTTAAACTTTCAAAATAAAACTCCCTTCACCGACCACCTGCACGATATGCGTATACATGAGATGTATAGTAACGAAATGGAACTACTTAAGTACTGTACTTAAGTACTAAAATGCAGTATCTGTACTTGTTTGGAGTATTATTTTTTCCCCCAACTTCTACTTTTACTGCACTACATATTTTTGATGAATTTAATACTTTTACTCCGATACATTTTTCATGTGCTGAATCGTTACTCGTTACTATTGTAGCGTCCAGCATGACGAGACGTATTCATTCAGCATTCACGCATTCACAGACCATGGGAAATCACAGAACTCTACCATGAACATTGTAACACTGTAACATTAGGAGTTGTGCCTTAATAAATATTTGAAATTATATAAACAACAGTACTTCTACTTTTACTTGTACTTTTACTTTCAGTACTTTTTTTAACATACTTCTACTTGCAATACTTAAGTACAAAACATTTTGAATACTTTTGTACTTTCACTTAAGTATGGTGTTTAAAGAACACACTTCTACTCAAGTCAGTTTTTTGATATAGCACTTGTACTTCTACTTCACTACTTTACTCCAGTACTTCATACATCTCTGTACATGAGCCTGGCCTATAACTTTTATATTTACCTTTACCTACCATTATTCACCTTTTACCTCTTTATATGCTGGGTTATTAGCATATATTTGTTTGTGACTGACACAAAATTCACGTATAATGGAATCATTTATAAATAATATATAAATGGTAATAGTTTTAGTCAAAAGTAGCTTTTTATTGCAGATTAACGCATGCAGTTTAGTCTATAATTTTTTTTTTTTTTAATTCTCACAAATTATTTTGGAATATGTTATGAAAATTGTCAATAATTATTACAAAAATTGGTGGACCCCCTGCAGTACCTCTGCGGACACCCTTGGTTGAAGACCCCTGGTATAAAGTCTATCATGTTTTATTTTGATACATTTTTGGCTTCAAGAACTCAAAAACAATGTCAGTATTATATATATAGTATTTCTTAGAGATAACATTACAGCAGGTTTATGTAGCATTTATGTGTCGGAAAATCAACTCCAATTACAGATACTTTCAATTATTTCAACTCACAAGATTCCTGGAGCTGTTACATGTGATCACAGTCATCATTTCCACTGACTTTGAAATTTGAAACATGACTGTGGTGCCACCAGGAACTGTTGCCGTGAACTGGCGTGCTTTTATTCTGATGAAATGATGCGTTTTTTCCCCCTTACTATACAAATTAAGTTTGCACAAGAAAGTCTGAGAAACTTTGGAAAAAAAACAGCAACTTTATTACACGTCACATTTTTAGAAAACGAGGCAAAAACCATCCATGGAGAAAATGATCAAAAAAAAAAAATTAAGGTTGATGTGTGTGTAGCACATGTGTGTAGGTATGTGTATGCATGTTGTTGTTGGTGTGTGTGCACGTTCAGAAGGGCCTCATGCGCGTGCTAAGGGGCGGGGCTCTGTTGGGTGGCGTGATAGCTATGTCCAGATAGTCTCCGATCTGGAAGCGCTGAGACTGCAACGTCATGGAGTCGTCTGTGCCCTTCCTGCCGGATACAGTGCTGCCGATATCTTTCAACCTGAAAGGAGAGACAGATACATTTTTCAATATCCAGGGTACTCTCATTCACTGTGTCCAACCAGCGCTGCTGTGGTGTGATACTGACCTGTACACTTTCCCTCTAGGGTCGGGGTAAACAATGGAAAAGCTGAAATGAGTCCCCTTTTTCCTCGCCTCCGGATACACTTCCTTTACCAGGCTGGTCAGCTCCTTCAGAGTAGCATCCATCCTGACAAACACAGAAGCAGAGACTGTAAGCTGTACTTCTACAAGGTGCTTTCTTTTTTGTTTTATAAACTCAGCGGGAAATGCCACTTTGACACAAACAAAGCATGAAATGTTCTCAGTCTCACCATGTGTATATCTGCAGCTCACTGGAGGGAACGTTGCCACGGGCAAACTCGTCTGCTCTGTGGTGTCTGCCACTGTTGGTGGTGAATACTCGCAGCAGAAGGGGACAGGTCTGCAGCGGCAGAAGAAGAAGATATACTTTATTAATCCCCTCAATGGGGAAATTCTTCTTTCACTCATTTTTTTAAATTTACATGCATTTTTAACCCCAAACACACATACAATACAAGTACAAGACTCATAAACATGCAAATGTGGAGAGAGATGGTGGAGTGATTGTCAGACAGCCAGACCGGCACCCTGCGAGCAGTTGGGGGGGTTTGGTGCCTTTCTCAAGGGCCCCTCTGCGGTGCCCAGGAGGTGAACCGGCACCTCTCCAGCTACCAGTCCACCTTCCATATTTTGGGTCCATGCTGGACTTAAAGCCAACCTCCAGTTCCCAAGCCAAGTCTCTATGGACTGAGCTACTGCCGCCCTCCAAGTTACCTCCTTCGTGCCAGATATATAATAAGCAACGAACACAAGATTTAAAAAGTAACATATGCGGACTGTCTGGATAAGCAAGACAACACAGAAATATAATCCAAATACACTGTGTTTTCTGCACGTTTTATTTTGAAAGTTTGCCCCGGAAGATAAGGTGTGCTGTTCTGTGGCTGAGTTTCACTGACCCCTAGTGGCCACAGCGAGTAACTACAACTCCACATTTATTTATATGCCAACATACAGCAAGTATCAACAGTGCTAATATTATCCAGGCTCAACAGGTTAATAGTCATGGTTATACTAATGTAAACAACATCTGCATGAATTCATAATATTGTTTGCTTTGTTCAGCTCAAATCAACAGAATATTAGAAACACCTGTGAAGGTGTCTGAACTCCTGAGAGTCACTGAACAAAATGCAACAGGCCCGACGAGGCAGCAGCTGTGTGGGGTGAGTTACTTACTTAAATATATTTAAATTGAGTGTTGTTTGAGATTAAATTTAAAGAGTTTTATAGCTGTTTGTCGCTTTGTATGTCTACCGACAACAATTCAAACATTCAAACTGTCTTTTAACGATGAACTTTAACATATTTTATATTTAAATACGGTCGTGCTTTGTTATAAAAGTCTCAAATGAGCTGTAGCTTAAAAATAAATTAACTTTGATCACCGGATGAATATTTATAATTAGCCAGCATGCTCGCAGCAGCACGCCGCGGACGCTGATGTTTAATTAATTTTATTGACACTGTTAATGCGGAGCAGATGTGAATAATAATGACTTACATTATGTTGTAACAACGTTAGATGAATGTTTCTGAATCAACCAGTCTGTTAGCATCGGAGCTAGCAGGTTAGCTCACCTTCTCTCTGTCGATCGGCTTCTCCGGCTCCTTCTTGATTTCTTCCTGCGTGATCCGCGACTCGAGAGCCATGGTTTGTTTTTTATATTTGATATATTAATAAACTCACGTTGAGTTTTTTTCTTTTCTTTTCCCTCCTCGCCTGGATTATTTCACCGTAGCTGCAGCAACGAACGAGACCGAGGTCGTTTCCGTCTCCGGGGTTGTTTAAGCGGAGTGCGCGGCTTGGAGCAGCCGGTGATGTTTGTGTCGCCCCCTGCTGTCCCGGAGTGAGTATCGGCTCAGCTGGATTTAAGTAATTATCATATGATCCAGGACAAATACTGATTAATACTTAACTGTCTAACCGTGATCATTTACTAAACTTTATCATTTCACTGAGTATTTCATTGTTCTCCCGCACTATAATTCATGTCAACCATTGCTGCTTTTTTGTTCTTGTTTGTTTTTGTTTTTTTGTTGTTGTTTTTTTAAGTTTATGTTCTACCTTAGTACTTGTTTTGTAAGTCTGCACATTCTTAAATCTGCACATTCTACTTTAGTACTTTTTGTAAATATGTACACTTGTGTTTTCCCTCCTTGATTTTATTTTTCGCTGCTGTAAACAAGTGAATTTCCCCGTTGTGGGATAAATAAAGTATTATCTAATCTAATTATCTAATCTAATCTAATAATCTTGCTGTGTCTCGATATTAGCCTTGTTTGTCTGTGACACAATGATGTGAGAGACATGTTCATATTCTACGACGGAGTATTAGGGCCACATTTAAATAAATATAAAAAAAGGAATTAATTACGACATTAAAGTCGTTATTAAGTGAGTTCTCGCCATATTTAATCAAATCAAATCAAGTTTATTTACAATAGCCAGATGGTACCCAAAGTGCTTTACAACAAAGCTGTAGAAACAAAACATAACAGGTACATAGATAAATAAATACAGTTAAAGAATAACGACTTTAATCTCGTAATTAATTCAATTTTTTTATTTAAATGTGGCCCTAATACTCCGTCGTAATATTCTGACTTTCATACAAAAACCGAAAAATCTAATTATTTTACTGATATGAAAAGAAACTCTCCAATCACTGGCCAGTACAACCAGGAGCTCTGCATAACTAATGAGTGCTCCGGTGAGTCTCAGGCCTGCAGTGTGACAAAGTCCTGAACATAAAGGTAATAAAAATCTGGATATTATTCCAGGATCTTCCAGGACAAGGCTCAAAATGCATGTGCTGCTGTAGGTTTTGACATTTAATCACAAATCTAGTCCAGTCTAAGAGCAGACAAATGCAAACTTTGACTGTTTACAGCTTTTATTGTGAATATTTATGCAAGAGATTGATGTTTGTTTGCATAAAAAGTTACTAAAGATTTGCTTAAAATTTAGATTTTATTGTACAATGTCTTGATGGACTGAACTTTTCTGTAAAAACTCTAGTACATTTTCAGGACTCTGTCTTTCTGTTAATCTGATGTCACAGCTTCATCACATCTCTGCAAAGTGCATCACAGAGTGTAAAGTTACTGTAAAACACCAACAAAAAAAATCAGACTCTTTCCATCTTACTGAGTCTGCACGCTCCAGAACTCCTCAGGCCATCTCACAGGGCTCGTACAGGCTGATCTGAGACCAGTCAGCCAAGTCCACCTACAGAACTGAGACCTGCTATTCAGTCACATGCTGCTCTCCCCCTCACTCATTACAGTGTGTGTGTTTCCTGGGTAACATGTATGTGAATGTGGTACAGTGTGTGTACAGTGTGTGGTTGTGTGTGTATGCTGACACTGGCCCCCTCTGTTCTCCCGTTGGCTGGCCGATCAGGAGCTACTCCAACAATCAGCTCTATTTTACCTCTCTCTCTCTCTCTTGCTCTCTTTCTCCCTACTCATTCACTCTGTGTGACCCCACCCCACCACCACCTCTCATTAGAATGGATGGCTTGAAACAATCTGCCAGCCTTTCTCCCCCGTTAAAGCCCTGTCCTGACTGACGGATCAAACAACGGCTCTTTGAGTCTGGCCCTGACACTGATATCCATTCACTGATATGCATCAGGAATAAGTGCCGCTGTTATTCCCCTAATGACTCCATTAGAATCACTGACGCCCTCTCTGTCTCAACCCCAGATGTTTTCCTGACCTTCCAGATCATTGCTGCTTATTTTGCCGGGTCACATTATATGCAGTGATGCAGTGGAGAGTCTGTAGAGTCAGTCTGCAGTCCAACAACAACAACACGTCTTACTTAATTATTTAAGAAAATAGAAATTTATAATCTTTTAGTCTGCAGATCTTTATACCCCCCAAGTTATGAACCTGTGAACACTGTATGTCTGTCATGCAGGATGTGCATGATATGACTCTTCAGAAGTTTTCAGTGCTGTGAGCGCCCACAGTGTAAACGGAGGAAGTTGGTTTTTGCTCCCACACTTCCACAAACAGTGGGAAAAGCTCATCGGTCACAGTCATTAGCAGCACACAGAGCCGCACTGTCCTGCAGGCCGACCGCTGCCAAGTGATGGTTTGGCTCTCTACCTGTGTCCTGTTACAGCCGCAGAGGAATTGCACCAACACACACACACACACACACACACACACACACACACACACACACGCACACACACGCACAATGCAACTTTGTTCTTCTTTCAATCCTCTTTCTTCCTCAGTGTATGGGCAGCCTGTAAGAACAACAGATGTTAACCCATTACAGTTGATTTGTGTAACATTTGTGAACATCCTTATTGATTTTTAATTAACTGAAGTTAATTAGGCTCGTTAACTACTCAGCTGACGTTAACATTTGTTCTCTGTGGCTACAGAGGAGCTATAACATAATAACCCAGATGATGTCATCGGGCTCATTTTACCTTGGACTGCATTAGCAGGACTCACTCCCAGCTCATGCTCGGCTGTGGATCCACATGATGTCATCTGCACGTCCATGAAGGTCTGTCCTGACGTCAGCACACCACCTTGAAATAATAAGAGGGTGGACTGAACAAAGTGGACGCCTGTTTTGCAGAAGCTGGGCGAGGAGGTTCATTGTTATCCACATGAAAAATGAATTTGATTTAATGAAATTAAATTATTTACACTGCTTTTTAACACTCACTGAACCTCTCACATCTTTATATTAGATCCCATACAGTGATAGTATTTATTTATAGTAAGATTAATTCATTAATAAGTCATTAATATCAGTGACTGTGCATGCAAATGAAATGAGATGTCATTTCTGCTCATGTAATGTTTGTGTGGCCTCCCGCTCCCAAACATTGTAACCTCTCTGCCACTGTGACGTTTTATTTTGAAAGTCCTAACTGGAAGTCATTATTGTTCTGGCCGACTTGACACTGGAGGCGCATCTTTGATTTCATGCAAAGGAAGCAGAGGCTGCAAGTTTGTGTTGTGTCTTGTTCACGTCGGCATCAGATCAGGATCCCATTCAGATTTCAGTGGAGTCGGTGCTGATGTGACAGCAAGCTGCCGCTGTTTGATTTCTTGCTCGGGAGGACCATGTGGAATATTTTCCTGCAGACAACCTGACTCTCCAGACACAAGGTGAGAAAAGTGCTTTAGGATTTTCATTGCTTTAGAAAAAGACATTTTAGAGGATAAGAAAATACAAATATAATTTCTGTAGATTGTTGTTTAACTTTTAAGAAGCATTCTACAACTGGAAACAATAATGAACTTTGAATGAATGTATCATGCATATCATAAATATCAATCAGTGCATGTGATTTGAATGATCAGTCAATCGATAAATCAATCAGTCAATCGTTGAATGTGAATGGTGCGGTGAGGACTGTAGTAGTGTGGGTTTGTACAGTGTGTTCAGTGTGGGCTTAGTTCAGTACAGTCCACAGTGGGCAGAGAGGTTCATCAGTTCACATGAATGCTGGCGCTGGGCCTCCTCTCCTCCTCCTCTCACTTTCATTCCTTTTCATCCTCTTCTTCTTCTTTGTTTTGTTTCATCTGCTTTCATCTTTTGCCACGGCCTTCCTTCTCAGTTTCCATCTGCGTTGCTGTCAGATGTATAGTTCAAAGGAAGCAGCCGAACCTGGTACAAAAAAAACATTTTTCACACTGGTAACTTCGCTCATATTCTTCTTCTTCTTCTCATGCTTCTGACTGTTTCCCCAGGATGTCTTGGCCTGCCCTGTACAATCAGTTAGTCGGGGCCAACCGTCACTCCACCAGCTTGGGTAAAATCTGGCTGTCTGTGCTGTTTATTTTCCGGGTCATGGTTCTGGTGGTCGCTGCTGAGAGCGTCTGGGGAGACGAGCAGTCCGACTTCACCTGTAACACGCTACAGGTAGGGACACCATTATGTGAATATCAATTTTCATGTTTGGTATGTGACCACAAAAAGCTAAATTCATACGGAATAAAATTCACCCTCACACATTTCAATACAGTAATAACTTGTATGTTTTATGCGCCTGTCTCTGTTCTTCAGCCTGGCTGTGAAAACGTCTGCTATGATCAGTTCTTTCCTGTGTCCCACATCCGTCTCTGGTGCCTTCAGCTCGTCTTTGTCTCCACACCGACACTCATGGTTGCAATGTATGTGGCCTATCGGAACCATAGAGATAAGAAGAGGCTCCTACAGGTGTGTGTGCTGGGCTACCATCCCATTTCTCATGTCTTATTTAATCTTGTTTTGTCTTATTGTCTCGTTTATCTTCTTGTGTCTCATTTTACCTTGTTTTGTCACGTCTTATAATATATTACGCCATCCTGTTGTGACAGGGTTCTGGTCGAGCTGGATTCCTCAGCAACAAAGGCCAGGACGGAGAGTTGGAGACCCTGAAGAAACGTAGACTCCCAATAGCTGGTGCCCTCTGGTGGACGTACGCCTGCAGCCTGGTGTTCAGGCTGCTTTTTGAAGGAGGATTCATGTAAGATCTGTGATTCAGATCTTCTGTCTGTCAGCCTTAACGCTGGTTTGGCCTGTCTCCATACAGACTGTGTCTTTGTCTCGGCAGGTATGCACTGTATGTGGTCTACGATGGCTTCCAGATGCCACGGCTGGTGCAGTGTGACCAGTGGCCGTGTCCAAACCTGGTGGACTGTTTCATCTCACGGCCCACGGAGAAAACCATCTTCACTGTTTTCATGGCCACTGCCTCTTCTATCTGCATGGTCCTTAACATGGCTGAACTTGCATATCTTGTTGCCAAGGCCATCACTAGGTAGAGGTATTAATCAGTCAGTCAGGTGATTAATTAATTGATTAATTTATTGTTTTTCCCACCTAGTATCATGTTTTAAACAATGCTGAAATGACTCGTTGTGTATTCAATCAACTCTTTCAATATAAATTTTTCAAGGCATGTCAAAATTTGAAGTGTTCATCTTCGTCCTTAAATTCTAAACTTTAATCTTAAATCTTAGACTTTGTTTTTCAGGGGTCTCTGCGGTCAGAAGGAAAGAAAAGCCTCCAGCAGAAATCCAGCAGAGAGAGGATTCAGAATAAGAACAACCAGAAGTTAACTGTCTCAACCCGAGGAAGCGGCAACACGGTGGATAATACACGAAGAAGAAAGACTGTTCAAAGACTGGAAACACTTTAAAAGCTGCATTAAAAACAAGCGGTACAAACCGTGAACAACCCGAAGCGTGTAAATACAACTGAACATTTTCTATGATACCTGAGGTGCTAAAACATTTAAAACAGTTAAACATTGACTGGGTGGAGAGGATGGAATCAGTGTCAACAACTCAAAACTGCACATTTACATGTTGTTTGATCGATTGTATGTCAATACTGAGTTCTTGATTATAACTTTTATATATTCTAATGTAATGTGAGGACACACACACATACAGAAACAGTGATTTGATTTTCATGGATTCATCGAACATAAATGCACTCACCATTTCTCACTTTATGCCCACAAATAAAGTTTAATCTTGTCTTAATTTTGTGTTTATTTCATAATTTCAATAATTACGATATGACATTAGAATATTTATACTATGTGAACATTATGGTTCATTTACACCTCGGTCCTACACACACACACACACACACTACAGATGATTTTTGGATCATGTCTGCAAGTACAGCATTGGAGGAATGTGCATTTCTTTTATAAATGTGTCAACAAACTGGTCAAGAGCGATTGGACTGCCTCCTAGACTCCATAGAAGAAGTAAGAGAGAGGGGGTTCTATATCTTTCTTATTTATGAGTGATTTCTTATACACCTTGTGAAAACAAGCTGCTGTGACAAGTGAATCTCCTCAGTGTGAGATCATTAAAGTTGATCTTATCTTAAAGGCTGAAGCTGAAGCATCAATAACTCTGATTCCATGTGGTAGTTATGCTTTTGTTCTCTCTCGCAATATCTTTACAGTACTGATGCTCTGTGCTGTTTAACTGAAGTGTGTTTTCATTTTCAGCAGATGTGATCCACTGTATTAATCTCTGTTGACCTCTGCTGGTGTCCAGCAGCCACTGCAACAGCTCTGACAGCTCTGTCCTCCATCCACAGAGACACAAAACATAGTCAGAGTAACAGAAATGTCTGCTGGAGAGATGATGTCACTCTATGACAAGCAACCATGCTGAAAAGGTTGGTATAGGTACAAAAACTTGGTATAAATCTTTTAATTTATTTATGAATCAGTTATAAGGAGCTAGACAGCGACTTTAAGTTTAAAATACTTTGTTTTAAGATAAACTCTGGCAGCCTTAACTTATTAAGAAGTAAAATTATTATTTTATTATTAGATTTATAATTTGTATTTCATGTAATTCCATCTTTGATGCTGTTTTTTGTTGTTTTGTTTTGTTTTGTTATCTTGCATATGTACAGCAGACCAGAATCTTTACATCATATTATATTCTGTTATATATTTATAACAGTAATACCCCTGCAACTACTTCTGTGACTACAATAGAACAAATACTAATATTAATTCCACAAACCTTTAATTATAGCAGTAAAAATGACATTACAATAAAAAAAAAACAAGCCTGTCAGTAAAACAAAAATGTTTCCTTTGAAGCAGTTTTAAAGAGTTTTAATAGTTTTAAAGAGTTTTAATAGTTTTAAAGAGGTGTAATAGTTTTAAAGAGTTTTAATAGTTTTAAAGAGTTGTAATAGTTTTAAAGATTTTTAAAGAGTTTTAATAGTTTTAAACAGTTTTAATAGTTTTAAAGAGTTTTAACAGTTTTAAAGAGTTTTAAAGAGTTTTAAAGAGTTTTAATAGTTTTAAAGAGTTTTAATAGTTTTAAAGAGTTGTAATAGTTTTAAAGAGTTTTAATAGTTTTAAAGAGTTTTAAAGAGTTGTAATAGTTTTAAAGAGTTTTAATAGTTTTAAAGAGTTGTAATAGTTTTAAAGAGTTTTAAAGAGTTTTAATAGTTTTAAAGAGTTTTAATAGTTTTAAAGAGTTTTAAAGAGTTTTAATAGTTTTAAAGAGTTGTAATAGTTTTAAAGAGTTTTAATAGTTTTAAAGAGTTTTAATAGTTTTAAAGAGTTTTAAACATGGCTCGTGATGTTTGCCCCCTGCTCCTACCTACACATTAACGCGCGCGTGCGCGCCTACAAGCACGCACCTTCCCCCGCGCACCACCCCCCTCGTGCGCCCCATGCACGGGGGGGAGGGGGACACCAGCGTGTGACAGTGGCGGATGGCCTTGGCCACGCGGGACGCAGCCGCTGCGCTTCGCCTTCGCGGGACAGGTTTCCACACGCGCCCTTTTTACACGAGACTAGCCTCGCGTCTTTTTAACTCTCCCCCCTCTCTCTCTCTTTCCCTCTCTCTCCCTCCCTCTCTCTCTCTCCGTGTCTCTCTCCCTCCCTCCTCTCCCACTAATCTCACCCACTCCTCGCCTGGACGCCTCGAGCCCACCCGTGGGAATAAAAGAAAGAAAAGGAAAGAAAGAAAGAAAGAAAGTGGGAGAAGTAGCGGCTGCCCGGAGGAGACGCGTTTCAGAGGAGAGCGGTAAGCAGGTGGATGCTGGAGTGATGGAGTTGGCTGCGGTGGGAGGGAGGAGGAGGGATTATCATCCGTCCACCTGCTGGATTATCAGCACCTCTCGTGCTGCGTTCACTTCCCCGTGGGAAAGACGGAAGACAGGAAGCCAATAATATTTCACTGATCTTTAAAGGATGGACAGAGGGTTTGACAGGGATGCAGTGTCTAGACTTGAACACCACAATGACCATTAACACTTAAAACACGTTCAGCCGAGTCCTGGAGCTGCTGGCCTTACAAACAAACAATCCTGCATGTATCACACTGTGAGAATATAGTACAAAATATGTATTTTTTTTAATATAATGCTATATTATGCACACCCTACTTAAAAACAGTGTTTCTTTTTTTTCATGGTTATATTTTTTAGTTTTACTTTTATTATGTTGCTTGTTGATTCCCTTTACCTCTATGTAAAGAGACCAGATTATCTGAAATGCGTCTGGAGAATAGGCCATAATCTATCGATTTATTCCTGTTGAAGTACTGGCAGTCAGATGTAATATTCAGCGTCTGACCTCGTGTACTAACTTGGCAGGACACAGCTTCCTACAGGGTTTTCTGTTGGTCGGTGTTTGGTTTTTAAGTTAGTTATTAGTGTTACTGAGCTGATCCTGCTCTTAAAATGATCGTTTTGTTCAGTCTGGCACGTTTCATCAAAGCTTGGACACCTCGGTGAACTCTTTCATCACAGTTTGTCTTCGTACATCTTTATCTACATTCTTATATCATATCTACATATTTATAGACCTTTATAGACACAATTATTTACATTTGTTATGCGGCACGCCTTTATCCATCTATACTACCAAATTTACTCACTTTTACATATATTATTTTTGAAAACCTTTGCACCACTACAGACCTTTTTGTACTTTTGTGCCACTTTTACAAACTTTGTGCACTTACTGTGTGTCCTTATGCACTTGGTGACCCTGAGCTGTTGCAACCAACATGTTTACGTGCATAGAGTAAACCAGCTATTAACCTCAAGCTTCCATTGTTTAATCTAACTAATTTAAAATGTTTTTAGATATTAATGAAGCTACTTCAGAATCGTCGTTCATGTGGACATTTTCTGCTGTCTGCGTATCTTAAAAAGGTTTTCAGGGTGCAAACGGCAGGCCAAGAGTTAACTGTTTGGGCTGTTTTAGCACAAAGACCTCTGATCCATCCAAAAGCACACGCCAGCCAGGACAATGTCCATCTGGCAGCTTCTCTATTGTCTGTCGTGACAGACGGCATTTCATCACGTCAACACATCATGTACATGTACACGTTCAGACAAGTTTCTGAATGTGTGTGTGGACTCTAATTTGGCAGAGATGTGTGACATAATCTGTGAACGTGGAGTTTAAAAAACGTTTATGGTATTAAAGGGGAAATCTAACATAACTTTATTAGAGCTATGATATTTTCTTTACAGACTTTCAGTGTGTTTCAGGCTGCTGCTTTATTTCATGTGAGAGTAAATCAGAGACAGGTCTGGGTTTTAAAAGTTGTCAGCTGACTTCACATTTCTGGCTCAGATATACAGGAGTGATATATGCTACTGTAACTTTGGCTGTGTGTGCATGTGTGCTCGTGCGCGTGTCTACATATCAGTCGATCCCAGGCAAACATTTGCCCTCCTCAGCATTCCTGGGATGTGATGAGTCCAGCATTCAACTGAGACAACCTGTTATCCACTCATTCACTTCCCACAGATGGCCAGCCATTGTCCACTAGGCACCCCGCTCGGCGGCACACACACAAGTACACACAAATACGTGCACGTCTGCAAGCAAAAGTACGTGTGCATGAAGTAAGAAACAGACATATGCACGTGGCGATTTGTCCTAACATGCATACTTTGCAGAGACATACAGGTTTTGTGAATTTAGAGTTTTGTAGTTGTGTTGCTGTTTTAGTTCATACACAGATGCCATAGGCAGCTATTCAAGTTCTAAAACCGACTGTAAAGAGACAAAGTTAGTGCCTCGTTAGTGAACACAGCAGAGGAATTCGCAGCTAAAGACCAGAGATCTTTCACAGGAGAGCAGATATTTGACTTGTGGCTCATCCATGCATCAGTTGGCCACAAACTCCAAACGAATATTAATGTTTCTCTGCGTCTGCTGAATGTGTAAATAGGCCACTGTTTGCTAAATGCCAGTGCTTTCTCTCTGCACACTGCCTCGATGAATGAGTATTTAAGGAAACATAGGTGGTGAAATAGAGTCCATTTATGTGAAATTTGGCCGTAAATGAGGATTCTGTGAGCTTGACAATGACCTGGAAAGTTGACATCAGTATTTTGTCTCTTCTTTCCAGATATTGTTTTTCTTCTGATCTCTGGTCGATGGATTTATCACTGACAATACAACAATATTTAAGTAAGTCTATGTTCCCTTCTACAGTACTTCTTCTCCTCCCGCTGTGCAGCTCCTCACTGGGTTGGTCACCACAGACTCTTGTTTCTCTCTCCAGGCTAGAAAATCGAGTGAAGCATGGGTGACTGGAGCTTTCTAGGGCGGCTGCTGGAGAATGCTCAAGAACACTCCACTGTGATTGGAAAGGTGAGTGATTGAATATCGATGAACTTAACTTTGGTTTATTTCAAAGATTTGATCGTAACTGGGCAAGAGATGCTTCTTCCTGCAGCTGCACACATTGAGTCCAGCTGAAGTGTTTGAGATATTTAAGCGTCATCCATTTTCCAATCCTTCCTCCTCAGGTTTGGTTGACCGTCCTCTTCATCTTCCGTATCTTGGTGCTGGGCACAGCAGCTGAAGAGGTTTGGGGTGACGAGCAGTCTGACTTTACTTGTAACACGCAACAGCCCGGTTGCGAGAACGTCTGCTACGATGAGGCCTTCCCCATCTCTCACATCCGCTTCTGGGTACTGCAGATCATCTTTGTCTCCACGCCCACCCTCATCTACCTTGGCCATGTGCTGCACATTGTCCGCATGGAGGAGAAGAGAAGGGAGAGGGAGGAGGAGCTCCGAAAGGCCGGACGGCACCAGGAGGACCACGATCCTCTCTATCACAACGGTGTCGGCGACGGAGGTGGAGGAGGAGGTAGGAAGAAGGAAAAGCCACCAATCCGTGATGAGCATGGGAAGATCCGGATCCGCGGGGCGCTATTGAGGACCTACATCTTCAACATCATCTTCAAGACTCTGTTTGAGGTGGGCTTCATCCTGGGACAGTACTTCCTCTATGGCTTCCGCCTGAGGCCGCTCTATAAATGTGGCCGCTGGCCCTGCCCCAATGTTGTGGACTGCTTCATCTCCAGGTTAGAGAGTCAGAGAAATGACTGATCTTATTTGTGTTTTAATGTTTTTTCTTATTTGTGTTTGTTTCATATTATTCTATCCATTTGCTTGAACTGATACCCACCCCCCCTACTCAATTGGCCGAATGAGCTTCCTGCACTTGCATGACACGGTTTACAGTGATAACGGTGGCAGATTTCCAGCTTAAGAAAAATAAAGAATGAGCAGGGGAAATAAAGGGAGGGAGGATGAGAGTAAAGAAGAGAAAAGATGAGAATTAAACGTTTTTGTTTGTCTGTTTCCAGGCCCACCGAAAAGACAATCTTCATCATCTTCATGCTGGTGGTGGCCTGTGTCTCTCTGCTTCTCAACCTGCTGGAGATCTACCACCTGGGCTGGAAGAAAGTCAAGCAGGGGGTCACCAATGAGTTTCCACCCGACAGCGAGTCGCTGATGCTGGATGGGCCTGCCGACGCAGAGACGCTTCCTGAGCAGACCTGTCCACCAGCGCTCCACTATTTGCCAGCGTATGCCAGCATGAACGCGGTGGGAGGTGGAGCCTATGCTCCAGCTGAGGCACCCCCTGCAGTGATGTCCTCGCCTGCGGATGACTTCCCTTTTTATCGCAACGGTGACAAGGTGAGTGTTGGGAGCCACGGGCAGCTGGCGGCGATGGAGCAGAATTGGAGCAACCACAATCTGGATGGAAAAAACTCCTCCTCTTCCTCCTACCATCCTCCTCGTCACTCACCTCCCACCTCCGCTTCCTCGGCTACTTGGGAGGAGACAAACCCGCCGCTTCCTCAAGGGGAGGAACACTCCACGTTTCCTACACTTCCTCGTCATACCCCTCTTTCCCCCCTCGCACCGGAAGAGGATGAGGAAAACCCTGTCGCCACAGCGCCTTATATGGTCCCTCATGACGACTTCATCGTGGTTACCAAGGCAGAGATGCATCAGCCTCCTCCTGCTGCTGCGACAGACATCCGGAAGCCAAGTCGGGCCTGCAAGAGCGGCGCCCGGGCTCGCCCTGATGACCTGGAAGTGTAGCTAAAGCACACACACACACTCACACATTTACACAACCATGCATACATGCTGTGTACACATAGAAACCTACACATTTTTTTTTTCTCCACATATGCACAACAGCATAAAACCACACACAAGCACTCCCCGCAGCAAAAAGGGCTGCTAGAAAGACGTGCAAACATGTTAGCACACACATTCAGCCAGAGTTAGCTGATCATTTTTAACCACACAAAGGAAAAGAAAGAGTTTGGCCAGATTACACTGATGGCACCAAGCGGATGGCCTATCTACATATAGTAACTTGTAAGACGTGGGGCTTTGCACAGAAACCTCCAACAGCACCTCTGGAGTAAACAGTGGAGAGATGGATGTGCATACATCATTATAGAGCAACACTGCTGCACTAAAAAAAAGCACTAAAGCAAAAGACATCTGATCATAAAGCTCAGTGGATATGTGCAGGGGAGCTTTATTGCTTTATGATAAGCTAAGTTAATGGATCTAATCACATAGAGCTACACCAGAGTCGTGGAGATCTTCCAAATCCTGGCAAAAATGTGAATTACCGAAAAGTTCAGACCATTATTTGAAGGGTCCAGTGTGTAGGGTTTAGTGGTATCTAGGAGTGTAGTTGCTGATTGCAACATCCTCACCTCACCCTCTCCTTCCTAGGGTGAAGGAGAAACTACAGTGTGTGCGAAATGCGCCGAAAATGCAAAAGGTCTCAGTCTAGAGCCAGTGTTTAGTTTGTCTATTCTGGGCTACTGTAGAAACATGATGATGCTGGATTAACATGGCAGACTCCGCCTCATGCTCCTCATAAAAAATGTAAAAAATTTAAAAAACTTAAGGATTCTTATTTTCAGGTGATTAAACACTAATGAAAACATAGTTATTCAACTTATATTCAATTTCTGCCATATTCTAATAGAGTCCCTTAAATCTGACACACTGGACCTTTAAGTAACACAATCAGCACTTTCTCCAGATCAGCACTTAAATTCTTCTTTTCAGTGATTAGCCACTTACATTTCTGGCCATACTCTCACTTTTCTTTGGAAAAGTTAGACAGTAGGGAGGGATTACAAATAAACACACTTACATACACATACAGCGTATATATATATGTATATGTATATACACTGTCAACACAGACACAAATAAGAAGGTTATAGTGATAATGATAATGATGATTGGACTAACTAATAAGTTTGGGAGCGTAGAGGCAGCAATACTACTTTATTTTTTCCTCTTTCTTTGCTGGGAGACATCAGGAGAGGTTTGCACTTTTCTTTCTTTCTTTTTATTTTTCTCGTGACGTGATGATGGAGCTGAACAGTCCGCGTGTCGTGTCGAATCTGTCCGTCTGCGTGCACTGCTCTCACCTCAGCCTGTAGTTTCAATGAAGAGAGGGATGCACTGACAAGAGAGAAGAAGACTAGAGGAGGGCAATGAAGCAGTCCCACCCTGAGACATGGTCCTTAGGCTTCACAGGCTATGTGTGTGTGTTTGGGTACCTTAATCTTGTTTCAGTGTTTACAAGATGACATCTCTGCAGTTACATCAGGGTAAACTATATAAAGTATATACATATGTAAATATATAATAACTAATAGTGTTGATAGGCACTCCAGGGTGTTATACAGAACTACCTGCGGTTTCTGGTCAAGCTGCAATTTATAGTGACTTTTACTGGAAAATCAAAAAGTGCTTTTCTGACATTGGCCCCACACGTCACTTTATGAAAAAAACCCAATGTTATAAGAGTTGGGGCAAAAAAAACAAAGAAAACATAATCAAGGGCTTAAATTACATTTTTACGAGTTCTTTACTGAGCATTTTTAAGCTTTGCAGCTTGAACAGAGCATAAAAATCAGTACACCTTCTTTCTGACGCTTGTGTTTGCAGTGTGTTACAGAACTGTTGAGTTCCCCCGAGTTGTTCCGTACAGGAGGACTCCAGGTTATCTTTTTAGATTAGCTGTAGATCATACAGTAGATTTTAGACTTTATTTTGAGAAGCAATATGATGAGAACTTTTATTTCTGTCGGTTCTTAACAGACATCTTTTTTTTTTTCCTGTTCTTCTCATTCCTGTGCCAAAAAAGAGAAAAAGAAGATGAGCACTATGAGCTCAGTTTTGTTGCCTTATAGCAACTTCCCAACAGCTTTAATTCATCAAACCATGTTTTATCCAACATCCAGGAATATTAAACCCTAGTAGCAAGAGTGTGGAGCAAACAATGTTTGTACATCTTCATGTTCCTCTCTGAGCAGAATATTAGTAGATTATACTTAAAATACTTTTAAAAAATACTTGAAAAGGTGCTTGAATTAGCATTTGAACACCATGACAACAATAATCAAACCAAAGTAAAGATTCAGTACGTTTACATCTTGTTGGGTTTTTTTTTGCAGTTTGATAAAAGGTCAGCTCACTCACTTTTTTCAGAGCTTTCAACCACATCTCACAGTCTTCACTGTTTTGTTTTTTTTAGTTTTGTCCAGGTCTGGTGAAATGTTTCACTATCAGGTAAATAACCCAAGACGTTGTCCTGGCTCCTGCGCTGCATGAGATTTTTAATCGCAGCCTGCTGTCAGATCTTAGAGTGCCTCGATTCATACTTGACTCTATCATGGTCACAGACCATGCAGATAAATGAGTATACTGAGAATGCTGCTCATCTGCATTCATGGCAACTTGGAACTTGTTATGGCCAAAGGTAGCTCAGAATTAGCACTGAGACTAACTTTTAAATTGCTAATATGACTTGCATGTTTATCAAACGTTGTTAATCAACGCAGGATATTAATACTGGTATCCTGTTTTAAATGATTAAAACTTTAAAGGACTAATACACTTATTCTCTTTCTTGATTTTTTTTTTTGGGGGGGGGGATCCAAAAAGCTAGGCTAGCTGTTATGTTCTCCTGGCTGTTGCTTCATATTTAATAGACAGACATTATAGTGGAATCAATCTTCTCACAGAACTTTAAGTGTGAAAACAAGTAAGCTTATTTCCCAAAGTGTCAAAAGTATTCTGGTCATGGTTTGTCAATGAGGTCCAGCAAACTTTGTTCCACCCGTGAAAAAGGTCTGTTCACTGTGTGGTCTTCCCTTGTGCTGTGACTCTACGCTATGATTTGAGTATGAGCATAAAGTTTGTGATGAAGGCTTCATTTATAGTATAGTAGCTGTAGCTTAGTGACTTGGGAACTGAGCTTGGGTTGTGCAGGGCTTTTGGCGCAAGGTAGAAAGTTTGAAAATGTCTGATCTCCAAATTGTCATGAATGCAACAACCTAACTTCTATAAACGAAATGAAACATGAGGTAACGAATGAGAGGTAAGATGCAGTGAAAGGCACTTAAATTTGGCACATTAGCTACTTTTTAATTTAGTATGACTTTTTTTCTTAAGATAGGATGATCCATAGACTGAATCTATGCTGTTTGCTGACTGTCGAATGTTTACATGTCTCAGATCAAACCAAACAATTTCAGCACACCATGGAAGCTGAAGCGCTGAATATTTTTTTTTGGAGAAGAAGTTATTAGTTGCGATGTGTAAGATTTAAACAAGGATATGCAACAAACCAAAGATACTTGTGCCAAAGACAAAGAGCTTTTCATGGGAACACCACCCGTACAGTCATGACTCCAACCACAAGATCAGTTTTACAACCCTTTCATGAATCTGGGAACTAAAAAAAAAGACATAATGTTGAGCTTGTCTCTAAAAGATTGTTTAAACAAGGTTCATTTTATTTATTTCTATTGCTGAACTGTTTTTCATAACCTTGTTGTTCCAAGCTGTTCTTAATATCTTTGATATGTAGATAAAGATTTGCACAGTTAGATAGTTATAGACCACTGTTATGAGGATATGAAGATATTATAAATAGAAAAGAAAAAGGGTGTCCTTGAAGTATTAACATATTTTTGTTTATTTATGGAAATAACACTTTCAAATTAGACTTGGAATGGACAAGAAATTAATCTAAAGTGATTGTTTTTTTCTGTCCTAAATATGGATTGAGAGACTTTTGGCTACTCCGACGTTTATGCCATGGATGTGCCTTGAAACAATAATCCTGCAATGGAAATCAGAGGTTGTGTGATGGGATTTTCATGGCGCCCCTACCAGCAGGGACGGAGACTCCCACGTGTTAAAAAATGAAGAACAACCCCTGCTATCACTCCCGTTGTAAAATGTCTTTGAAGAGAAGTGCCTTGCGTCTGAACCTTTTGTTAAAGAACATGTTGATGTAAATGTTCATTTACCTCAGATGTTTACAGATCTGTTACTGAATAAACTTTTTGTACCATACTTGTTTGTTGTCATGGTTAGTGTTTTCTTTTCCATCCGCAGTCCAGAAACTGAAACCAATTGACCAATTCATCATGTTCACACAACGGACATTGTCCGCTGTGGGTACATGGATGTATGTGTGGGAGGCTAATGCTGTTATCAGAACAGTAAGACTAACTAACTAACTAAATACAACCAAAAACTAGTTTTAACTAAACATGTCCAAGATGTATTTCCCAAAAATTGACAGTTACTTCCAAGAGTTTATTCATTAGCTACCAACTAAAAGCTCCATTCAGGACTGGAAGTAGATGCGGTAATACGAGTGGCCAAACTAGCCTGTTAGCCTTTTCTTATGTAAAAATCAAATATATTATTTGAAAAATAGTACAGTAAAGCTGAAAGTTTGTCAAGAAACATCACATGATGTTACAATTAAAAGTATGAGATACTATAATGTTTGGGCAAACTAAAATATGAACAAAAGATCTAGCTCAACCCTTTCAAACCACAAAATTTGTCCACAAGAAATCAAATCAAGATCACACACAAATTGGAATTAAATTCATGGATCAGATTCATGCTCTCCAGAGGATGAATCGTTTACAGTGTTTTATTTTTAAATCATGGTGGAGTGGGTTGTATACAAAACTTGGCACTTTAAAATCTGAACTCGCTAACCAGTGGTGGACAGTGACAGCTAGTATCTCCTGGGAACGACCAGTTCAACATCTCAGCATGTAGTCTCTTTTAATCGCTTTCATTTTTGACACACTCTCCTACTTTAAGTCATACGATTATTATTATTTAAGATATATTAACTGGAGATAACATCTTAAACAAGTTTTTATGAGAACAAAATATCATGAAAGAAATTAAAGAGAGCATATTATTTATTTCAGCATTATCACAGGTCCACTTCATATTACTTGATAGCTAGCCTTGTCTGTGTGTGATGCGCAATAAAAACAGTCCCTACTGTCTGCTATGTATGTGTGTTTATGCGTTGGTATGTCTGTGTGTACATGCGTGTGTGTTCCGGTGTGTGTGTGTGTGTGTGTGTGTGTGTGTGTTCTCATGGCCTCGCCCATTAAGCTGTGCTGAGGCCAGCACTTCCTTTATATTTATTGAAAGTCCCGGGGATTTTGGCCGAACAAAAACCTCTCCAGGGAGTGAAAAGGCCTTGAATGCCTGCTAATGCCATCCCGACCTCTGGACTCTTGCAGGCTACTGCTTACGTGTCCATATGGTCCAGTATGGACGTGTTTGTACTGTATATTTATACTGTATATATACTATACAAATACTGTATATTGTAATAATGACAGCGATCAGGACCCTTAAATAAAATAACCTCCAATTTATGACATCTTGACTGTACTAGTTTGTACTTTTGGAGGGTGGAACTGAAATGTTTGTTGCTGAGAATAATCCAAAAATGCACATTACTTATGTTCAACTTACAATGAACTTTATTTCATATAGAATATAAAGACCCAGTACACTGAGAGATATGCAGATGATAGCCATTAAAAGCTACAGTAGCACTGTAGCACACAACCATTCCTGAATTCTTGGTTGGTTTAAAACAGAAAACATGAAATCAAAAGAAGCTTAAATGAGAAGCTACCAATAACAGTCCCATCATCAAATTACAAATTTTTTACTTTATTTTCTTGAGGAGAGCATCAATTCTTTTGTGGCTCAGCTCAGTTGTCACGTCTGCCAACTATGTTTTAAGAAGCACTGCTGATCACAAGGTCGCTTGTGATATTTGAAGGAAACATCTGTTTGTCTGTGTCAAGTTGCTTGTTCATTTTCTTGCAAAAAAACCTAAAAGTTTTGGCCACCGGCTCCTTCTCTAGATTGAGGCAAACGATGTAGAGCTTCACACCTGCTTGGAGATCGGCTACTGAGCGTGCCACACCTGCAACTCGTTGCAAGAAATCATTGAAAGGTGGAGCAGCTGTCAGACTTTGTGGCTGAAAGTAGAGTTGTCTCCAACAGTCTCCTCTGTATTTTCTGTATTTCTTCTGGAATTAATTATGCTTGTGAGTTAATAGTGAGAACATAGTCACCAGATTAGGAAACACTACAAATAATACATGCAGAAATGTTATAATATGCACACAACTGGACTGAGCTACAAGAAAGCTAATTGTTTGCATGTGCAAATGATGTTAGGAGCATTATTTTCTTGACTATCTTGAATAGTCTTGAATTTCTTTCTCTGTATAAATTTGTGCTCTCCACAAACTCTTACGTACGCTGGTGACTCAGCTTCCCAGTGTGGACCCATCTTTCGCCCTTCAAATTAAGCAGTATGGAGTCTGCTCAGCCCTTCTGAACTTCCATTGCTCACTATGAGTGTCCAGACTGAGACGTATCTCTAGAAATGGCTCAGATCTGGTCTGAACTTTTTTACATCAACCTGGGTATACCAAAACAAAACAGATTTGGGCTGGCAGTCAGAACAAGGCTGTGAAGCAGGGGTGAATATTTCTTTTATGATGGGCGTCTTCTCTGCACCAGGTTGAGTTAAGGGGTCTTTTTAATTCCACATCCTGGTTAAAATGGTAACTTTGACTGGTCTGGTCTTCAGACGTGATTGGAAAGTGGTTCACGAAAAACGGTTGCTTGAATTAAAATGTTGATACATTCACTCTGTATTAGGACTCTGTTAATGTGGTTGTTTCATGTTCTTGTCCATCTGATTCTCTCATTATTTCTGGTCTAACACATTCATTTGTACAGTAGGTCCTCTAGTGGGCAAACTCTGACATGGCTATTAACAAATTCATTCTTCATGATCAGTTTCATATGTACAGAGTACATACAGTGAACCAATAAAAGTTTTTTATTATATCCCACAACTGTTTTCATCATAATCACTGAAATGAACAAAATAACTTCGACTCCAGTTGTGCAGTTTTCCACTTTTTATTCACCAAACAACAAAAGTCAACTTGACTATGATATCAGAGATGTTACTTTCTTTCATGATGCAACTTTCTTGCTTTTCATTGGTCCACAAATCCAGATCTTTTGGTAGTTTTTTTTTTACTGTGGTACTCTGTACTATGGATCTTTCATCCAGTCTGAATAAGTCATGTTTGACTCTGTTTTGTTTGGAGACACTGATAAGCAGTGTGAAATATCTTCTTATTCCTTATTCCTAATCCTGACATGACAACATTTCTGATGTAATATCCTCAGCCAGAGGGGCCATTCTGCTCATAGTTAGGACTGCGACGCCATCATAGTGGTAAAAGTGCGAGCCCTTGAACAATTGAATTCCCTTTGCATCGCACAGACCAGCATCAATGTCAGACAAAGGTAGATGCTGTTCTTGGGTCACGACCCTGGGTGTGGCAGTTAGGTCGACATCAAGGAGCTTTTTTCCTATTGGAAAGAAATATATATAAAAGGATGTTTGTTAATTACTTGTGAGCAAACATAAATATTGTTTGTTTGTTTGTTTGTTTTTTTAATTTGAGCAATCTTTTTCTGTTTACCCATATTTCAAAAGTTTTACTATTATATTTATAATATTCCCAAAAAAAAGTTCAACCCAAAAAATAAGAATTGAGCATCCCAATAACTGTACCTTGGACTATATGAACTGTGTGTTCATCATTACAGACAAAAGCAGCATCCACATGTCCTTCAACACCGAGCTCTTCCTTCAGAGTTTTAGGATAACCTTCGATCAGGGTGTAGTAAGGACCAGATTTGTAGATGTAAACTTGATCATCCTGCAGATGTTTGGCAGAACAGGAGTGATATTAGTCTTAACTTCAACACATCTTAAGGTTTCTAATGAAAGCAGGAACAATTCTGATTAGTCACTTAAAGATCTACCTTAATCATATACATTTTGTCAGCATAGGAAAAGACAGCATCCACTCCATTGGTCAGTTCCTTCCACAACCCGGTGATTCTGAAGGCGTGACGGCCGTCACGATGCAGGTCCAGACGCATGTATAAGGGCCCTGAGTGGATTGAACTTTAGTCTTAGTGAAAGCTTTATAGTAGGCTCGAAAAATAATTATGATTTTTTTCCCAGGGTTCAATGATAAAAATGTTACCACTCACCACAGAGATGAAGCTAGAGCCAGCAGGCAATTATCTTAACTTATCATTAAGACTGGCTGCAAGGGGAAATTGCTACCCTGACCCATGCCAAAGTCCAAAAATACTGACTGTACCTCGAAGGCTTACTATTACCGTCTGGCTATTGTAAAGGGCTATATAAATAAGCTTGATTGATTGATTGATTGATATTAATTACATAATCGCAAGACAAAGTCAACATGCTCACATTTACAATGCAAACATGTTGATAGTATGCTGTTTACCATGTAAGCAGCATACTATCAACATGTTGACCATGAGAGTTGGTCATAAACTGAAGTAGAAATTAAAATTTCACATTGTAGTTTTATAGAGAGTTACATGCTGCAACTAGTTTTTGTTTAAATTTTATAACTCTGGCAAAACCATTCTAGCTGTTTCTACCTGCTAAGCTAATTGTCTCCTGGATCTACTTCATCTATAACTCAGCAAGAAAATGAATATGTTCCCATAATGTTGAATAATTTTAAGGACTGCTATTTTTACTTTTTTTTTTTTTTACTTTACCTGCAAAGGAATAACTTTTGCCAGCGTCATCAGTGGTCATGGCATCTATTTTAATCTCGCTGCATTTAGGGACTTTACGACCACCTTTTTCACTTACATGACCTGCAATCAAATACAGAAGATTTGTCAAAATAGATTTCTTGTACAATATGATGCAATTGTAAGATTTGAACCAAATTCGGGGCAACTTTTGGTGAACTCACCAATACTGGGGCATCTCATGAAGTAAGCACGGGCATCCTTCGGGTAGTTACCGCTCACCTCTCCGGTGACCGGGTTGAACCTGGTGAAGTTGTTTCCATGGAAACAGTAGTAGTACTCCAGCCAGCGGAAAGCAGAGGTACAGACAGGCAGGTGGTCCCATGTCTTTGTCTTTACTGTCTTTGTGCTAATGTCATAAACATGCACATCATGTCCTGTGGGGAGAAAATCCTTAAAAGTCTAAAAAGATAGATGATTCTGCCAATAATTGGTAGACCTATTGAATGTACTGCATGCTACAGAGAAGATACATTTGACTAATTGGCTTAAAGATTTCCACCTGCTGCTGCTAATTTCTTTCACTAGGAGGCAGCACTATCTTTTATAATACTAAGAAAATCCACTGTTGCATTTGTCAAGGGAAAATTCATCTACAGCCTAATTGTAGTATTGATTTAGTGAGTTGAATATTTTTGTATTGAATGTCAACATACCCTTGAAGAACAGAACTGAGTTGGCCCCACATTCTCCTTTGGGACACTCAACAGCAGAATCCAGATGATCAGGGATTCCTGGGAAGTCCTCGTTCAACTGTTTTGGATACCCCTCTTCCAGAGAGTGGTTATAGTAGCTGAACACCTTGTCATCCTGCACACATCAGAAAAAGTAGAGATCGGTGCTAGAGATCAGATATTGCTCTGCCTCTCAATTTGAATTTTTAACAGATCACGAAAGTGTCTGAACATCCTACCAGGAAGAAATAGATGTGATCGTGGTCGTCTAGGTTTTCTGCGTCGTGCATGCGGAAGGCAGCGTCAACATGGCCGATGTTATGGAGGTCATCAAGCTCCTGGAAGGATTCATTGGAGAGATGAGCTGGACCATGGTAACCCTTCCACAAGTAAGGACCTAAAGAGAAAACACCCTATAAGTTTTATTACACTGCAATAAATATACATTCAGTTTAGATAATATTCATAAAAAATAATTATAATTCAATGATAATCATAATGTTATATAGAGGCTTGGCTTCAAAGTAAAGAAAATGTATAGGATATTGCCAAACCTCATGTAAAAAAGACTCTATATAAAGAATGTTTCATACCCTTGAAGAAGTAAGTGACTCCTTTCTCATCAGGACTGATGGCATCAAACTCAATACCATCGCAGCGGTTTGGCAGAGCATGGTCATCATCATCATCTGTATTTCAGAGTTAGAAATATAAGATTGGTTTATTGGTTTGGTTATGTGACTGATGCTTAGTTGTTTGAGAAAGCAGGGTCATGATTTTAAAGTTTATTAAAAACTCACAATTTCCTGCGTCGTCATGGTGACTGTGGATGACAAAACAAAAAGATCCTTATTTTTCTGCAGTTCAGTATATAGCATTATATAAGATTTCATTTCCAAAAATTGCAGTGTCATGAGGTTCAGGGGTTTTTAAGATGACACAGCATCTGATGAGTTTGCACTATTAAACTAACTCTTTATTCAATTGATCCAACTGGTAAACTTTGAACTACAAACAGTTATGAAATGAAATAGTGTCCACAGTGTCCACTGCAATGTTTGAACTGATGAGAGAAGCAAGAAAGAAGCAAGGGAAGTAGGAATGATCCAAAACAAATACTGGGGGTAGGCAAACTAACGGGATAACCTTAGAGTGTCATGTAATTTTAACAAAATTCAGCCTCAACAAATCGCTCAAAAGTTGTGTCAACACCTCTCTGAAACAGAAACGGCACAGTTTGAAGGGTTATTGCATTGGTTTGCATTATATTTTAAGATATTTAGTTTTCTATTCTGGATATATATGCTCATATATTGAAATATAACAGAACAGTCAAGATTTGTAGGAAACTTGCTGTGAAAAAGAAACTGAATCGCTTATATTTTGTAATTTTAACTTTACAACTTTATAAAAGTGAATTATATTTTGTAATTTTAACTTTACAACTTTATAAAAGTGAAGTAAGTTATTTCTTTTTTTATTATTAAGTTTTGCATGATTAGAAACTCCTGGCCAGAGTGACCTATTTTTAGTGTTAACTGAATACGGTAGAAGAGTTCATTGATACTCACCTATGAGCAAGAGCAAGTGCCAAGCACAGAAGCAGAGTTTGGGTGAGGAGCTTCATCCTGGAGTCCTGTGACGTGGAGCAGAGCTGTTTCAGTTACTTCTTCATCTAAATTATATCTTTTAAGTAGCATTCATAGCTATTTCATGACATAATTAAACAGTTATTGCATTGCCAAGATGTGGCAGAGGGGCTTTTTGTGCACCCTGATAGAACTTGTACCTTTCTGTTGCTGTTTTAAAAGTGGGACACAGGTTCCCTTTCGTTGCAACTTTATCTGTCCCACACAATAATAAGTTTCTCACAAGACTCTAAAGTGTTCTCATGTAACCACTGTCCTGTTTCCCTATGGTCAGCTTTGTATTCAGACTGTTGGCAGCCTCTGATCACTCCAATAACAAATACCCTGTATTGGATGTTAATCAACTGGTTATGCCAGCATATCTAATGTGCATCTCTATTGAGCAAACATTTGCCTCAAATTACCAGAGTCAAGACTTTTTCAGTTACTTCTTCATCTAAATTATATCTTTTAAGCAGCATTTATAGCTATTTCATTACATAATTAAACAGTTATTGCATTGTCAAGATGTGGCAGAAGGGCTTTTTTGTGCATCACATTAACCCTGAGAGAACCTGTACCTTTCTGTTGCTGTTTTAAAAGTGGGGCACAGGTTCCTTTTCGTTGCAACTTTATATGTCCCACACAATAATAAGTTTCTCACAAGACTCTAAAGGGTTCTCATGTAACCACTGTCCTGTTTCCCTAAGGTCAGTTTTGTATTCAGACTTCAGTACTGTTGGCAACTTCTGATCACTCCAATAATAATGTCCTCTGCATATTCACAATGAGGTCCCCCTGGAAACATGTGACCTCAGAGTGTCAATGGATAAAATCTGCTTCCCATGTTTTAAAAAGATGTTAAAGATGTTATCTGTGTGTGACATTTGCTGTATGCTGTTCTGGGATAGTTAGAGTTAGGATAGTAGACATTTCACTTAAATTATTTAAAGGAGAAATTAAGAGTTCTAAGAGATTATGGATTATGGAGGACATAATCTCAAATGCAATCTCAATTTTGAAAACTACAATTTATCGCACAGATAGGTTAACGGATAGAGAGTCATCAATCTGTTTGTTGGTATGACACAAAAGCTTCATTTTAAAAGTGTGTTTTAAGTAAAAATGCAGAGCAGAAATTTAATTCAGATTTTAAGATGCAAAATGTAAGGATAAATATGAAGTCACACCTTTGCATATAGAAAAATAACATCTAAAAACTTTTTTTTTTAGATCTCTTACCTGGATTTCAGGTGAGTGTTTCTTCCTTCGCTGCTCTACCTGCTCTGTCCCGCAGCCTAGACTTCTTTCTGCCTCCACCTCTCTCCGTCACTCCCTCGTCTCACTCCTCTTCCCTCCTCTTTGTTTCCATTGTATTCGGCACAGGTAAATCACTCCTATTTCAAAACTTGCTTAAATCAGTCCTTTTGAGTTCACAACAGTTCAAGTTAGTGTCCATGTCTCGCCACACATACTGTATGTGGCTAAGAGATTGTCCACGTATTTAACAGTCCATAAGCTACGTATAGTCCCGTAGATAGACAGGAGGACGTCTGTTGTGCCTTGAAGGGTATCTTGGCGTTGTTGTGATCGCAGAGGCATCACTGTTATCACAATCATCATAAACAGGATCTGGTGGGATGTCCAATAGCTCTGGAGCTATTTTCTTGAAGAATGAAGAATTCCTGACAATGAAGTGTCCATTTCTGGCCGCTGTGACCATGGAGCCTTTGACTTTTGTCACAGTGTATGGCTTACTGTTGTACGGTGTGGTGAGCTTGTTATGCTTTGGCTGACGATGAAGTACAGTGTCACCTGGTGTGAGAACGTGTGGCGTAGCATGACGATGAGAGTCTGCATGAGATTTCATCTTGGCTTTAGCCTTGTTGTCCCTTGCTCTCACTTCAGAGTCTGAACTGTTACTAGCAGTGTGAGTGAATGCAGGAATCTTTGTGTACACCTTGCGTTGGAACAGTTCAGCAGGTGAGATTTCTGTCGAGCAGTGAGGTGTGGATCGGTACTCACGTAGGAAGATGTTGAGTTGTTGTTTCCAAGGGACTCCTTGTGTTTCGGCTACACAAACAGCTTTTCCCAGTGTGTGCATGAATCTTTCAGCTGTAGCATTGGCTTGAGGCCAAAGTGGTGTGATCCGGCGGTGATGGAATCCTAGATAGTCTGCAAACTGGGAGAACTGGTCACTGTTAAAAAGGGGACCATTGTCAGTTTTTACGACTCTGGGGATCCCAAACATGGAGAAGATTTTGTCCATGACCGGAATGACTGTGCTCGCTGAGGTTGACCTTACACTCTCGACAACTGGGTAGCGTGTATAATCATCTATGATGACGAGCAAGTACTCTCCAGTTGGAAGTGGTCCATAAAAGTCTGCACTAACACTATGCTAGGGAGCTTCTGGCAGAACTGACATTTTTAGTGGCTCGGTATGTGCAACTGGTGTGTTGGCCTGACATGCGAGACAACTACGTACTACTGCTTCTGCTTTACGATCAATATCTGGAAACCAGACTTTGGTTCTGAGTAGTGCTTTAGTTTTGACAATGCCCTGGTGTCCTTCATGGGCTAGCTGTAACACTATCTTGCAGGGCAGTGGGAATTATTATTCTAGTTCCCCGCAGTATAATGTCTGATGCATGTGATGTTGTTAGTTCACTGCTAACTTGTCTGAACTGCTTTAAAATGTCAGCATGTCGTGACTTGTCAATTTTGTGCCATGTGTTGTCTCTGGTATGAGCACTGACCTCTTGAAGGATTGGGTCTGTAAGTTCACATACTCTTCTGCTACTTTTGTTGCACGTGTGCTGTCACCTGCCTGAGAAGGGATGGGGTGATGAGACATGTAGTCAGCTGGGTTGTCAGCTCCCTTTCTGTATTACACCTTGATGTTGTAGGGTTGAAGCCTCAGTCCCCATCTCTCAATCCTTGCGAGTGGTTTTGACCTGGGATTGTTCCATATGATTTCCAGTGCTTTGTGATCTGTCACTAGAATGAAAGGATGACCATAGATGTACAGGTGGAAATGCTCGCAGCTCCACACAATGGCCAGTGCTTCCTTTTCTGTCTGTGAGTATCTCCTCTCTACATTGCTGAGGGACCGACTAGCATATGCTGCAGCATGCTGAACTGCAGTAACTTCCTTGGGATCTGCTGAAACACCTTGTGCTAAGAAGATGAAACCGAAGAACTTGAGCTTGGACTTGTTGAACTCACATTTTTCACGATTGAGTGTGAGACCACTTTCTTGGAGTCTCTGGAACAGTGCTCGGAGGTTGTTGTCATGTTCTGTCTGGGAGGCACCGTAGACGATGATGTCATTGCTGAGGTTCTTCACACCAGAGAGACCTTGTAGTGTTTGGCATATGGCATTCTGGAATACCTCAGCAGCGGAAGATATCCCAAAACTCAGTCTTTTGTAGCGCCTCAATCCGAGGTGAGTGGTGAATGTGCTGATGTATCTGCTGTCTGGATGAAGCTCTAGCTGGTGGTATCCAGCTCTCAGATCCAGTTTGGAAAACACAGTTGCTCCGTATCACGTCGTCCATGGTGGGAGTTGATGTGGCGTTCTCTCTCTATGGCTGTGTTAGCTTGGCGCATGTCAACGCAAATTCTTACTTTGTCAGGGTCTTTGGGCTTAGGAGGTGCGACAATAGGTGAGACCCATGGTGTCGGGCCAGAGACCTCCTCAATGATGTCATCTGCCTCCAGTTTCTGAAGCTCATCCTCGACCTTCTGGCGGATGTGGAATGGCACGCGTCTGTGTGGCAAGTAGGTTTGATGTCAGTATTTATGTGAAGCTTTACCTGAAAATCTTTTAGCTTTCCGATGCCTTGAAACAGTTTAGGATGACTTTCCACCAGCTCATCTGTGACTGTGCAGCACTGTAGTGTGGATGATACTGCTGTGACCACTTTAATCAGTCCCAGTGCTTTAGATGTTTGGTAACTGAGAACATTGAATCTGTCACCTTTAATCACAAGAATGTGCACATTGTCTTTTTCTGTCCTTGCTCCACACTGCACTTGAAAGTACTGCTGACGGGCAGTGGAACATTGGAGCGGAAGGGGTAGATCTTGGTTTTGGTGGGGCTGAGTTTTGGACGTGGCACCAGTTTCTCAAAACTTGTTCCACTGACACAGTTTGTTGAGGCTCCTGTATCAATTAAAACCAACATACTACTGCTGTTCAGCTTGATGTGAGTCTGTGGCAGCTCTGAGATCTTGTCAGCATCAACTGCAAAAACATAGGCATCATCACTGCTGGAAGAGTTGTGCTGTTTTCTCACTTAGTGCAGTCTTTGTTATGTGATGGACTTTCTTAGGGTGTTGATTAGCCGTGTTCTGTGGTCGTTTTGTGTTAATGTCTTTTTTTTGAACGACATTGTCTTGCAAAGTGGTTTAGTTTACCACAGGCTCTGCATGACATTCTCCATCATGAGGATATTTACCTCCACAGTTCCTGCAGCGATTGTCGGAACGTCGTTTTTCTGACCATCTGCTGTTGTTTGGATGCTTCTCTACAATTTTTTGATCCAACATGTTGACTGTAGCTGTTGCGCCACTTTCTATGCCAATCACTTGTATTTCAGACAGTTCAAGTGTCCTTTGTCAAGAAGCTCTTCTAGGCTTAGTTCAGGTTCCCCTTGGCACTTTATGGTTCCTGAGTGGCTTTTCTGAAGATGTACACTTGATACTGGATGTTTTTCTTGGGAGACAAGTATCCAGATAACTTCTGCTTCGTGTCTGCATATTTGTCATCTTCTGCTGCAAACCTGTCGTAGATATCATACACTCGTTCTCCTGCTATGTGCAACAATAGTGCTTTGAGCCTTGCATATCCGGTAATGTTCATTGCAGTGGTGTAATTTTCAAACCTTTGCACCCATTTATTCCAGCGAGGTCCAACAGAGCTTGGGTGTTTCAGTGGCGAAAGGTGGGAGAGCAGCGGTGTCCGAGTTAACTCTTCATGCACATTTCGGTTTACTCCTCGTCGCCAATGTAGTGTTTGTAGTGTGGATTCATGCACCAGACGAACACCGACTTACTGAACAGCAACATGGTTTATTAACAGAGGCTTTTACACACACCGCCATCGCTGGCTCCTTGACTGCTTCACTAACTGTCCCTCCACTAGGTGGCGTAGTTTATACTGCCAACACATAACATTAATGTGAACATCACAGCTGTCCAATATGATTCAGAACAAAAGCATATTTGACCCGTGCATGAAAAATGATCACACACTGTAATGGCGAATGATGAATATATAGATGTAAACACATTTTAGGATTACTATTTTCAGATTTGTTCTCCAGATTTGAGAGGAAAAGTCAAAACAGAGAAAGTCAAAACATTTTATTAAGCATGAGAATATATGTTAGCATAGACGGATTACCGCATGGGCAAAGTGGGCGTGTGCCCAGGACCCCAGAGCCAATAGGGGCCCTGGGCCTTCAGAGTGTTTTCTTTTTTTGTAGAATAAAAAAAAAATATATGATTTTGAAAATGTAGTATAATAATAAAACAATAATGAAATCATTTGAATGTTTTAGAAATTATATTAACGAGTACTGCGTGATGACGCAATGACGTACGTACGCCAGCCGGGGTCAAACGCGCGTTTTTTAAAATGGAGAAGCGGGCGCTCAGTGGTTCAGCGAAAAGAAAACAAAAGAAACAAAAAGAAGCCAAAGATGCTGCTTTAGTGCAGAAAATATCGTCCACCCTTAACCTTTTTCACCAGTAAACCGAGGCAAGATGATGGTACTCAAAACAGCGGAGCCAGGACGACACCTCACCGCTCAGACTACCAGCAGGATGCTAACGCTGCTAGCTCAAGTTCACCGGAGACGGTTGGTCGTGGTGAAGCGGCACCGCCTCCTATGGACACCGTCCGGACCAGAACTACGGCGGACAGCGGAGCCAGGTCAGCGGCAGCCTGAGCTACGTTCTATCACATCTTCAGTGGAGGATGAGGCGGGAATGACAGTCAACATTTAAAAAATGAACTTCGGACAAAAATGAGCCAGAGACGCCTGAACAGTCTGTCACTCATGGACATAGAAGCCGAACTGGTCCGGGAGTTGGAGTTTGACATTATCCAGGACTTTTCATCGAGGAAGGCCAGAAAAAGATGATGCAGGTGAGTCTGATTCATGTCTGAATGTGTTTAAGGCTGGTATGTGATTGGAGGATGAGCGAAGGGGCGGGAAGTTTGTGAAAACAGTTTGAGCTGAAGTTGTTGTTGTTGTTGTTGTTGTGTTGTGTTGTCGTGGTTACGGCTAACAGTAACCGTTAATGTTCCAGACAATAAACGGACGTTTTTCAAACTAACTCATCGTCATGGTAACGTCAACACGTCCTGGCGGATGCTACAATATGTTTGTGCTGCAAAGACGAGTGTGTGCTGTGAATTAACGAGAATTAACATTTCCGTTTACTCCTCGTTCGTCGCCAATGTAGTGTTTGTAGTGTGGATTCATGCACCAGACGAACGCCGACTTACTGAACAGCAACATGGTTTATTAACAGAGGCTTTTACACACACCGCCATCGCTGGCTCCTTGACTGCTTCACTAACTGTCCCTCCACTAGGTGGCGTAGTTTATACTGTCAACACATAACATTAATGTGAACATCACAGCTGTCTAATATGATTCAGAACAAAAGTATATTTGACCTGTGCATGAAAAATGATCACACACTGTAATGGCGAATGAGGAATATGTAGATGTAAACACATTTTCAGATTACTATTTTCAGATTTGTTCTCCAGATTTGAGAGGAAAAGTCAAAACAGAAAAAGTCCAAACATTTTATTAAGCATGAGAATATGTGTTAGGATATCATTTGAAATATTTAATATGGTGATATGTTCATCCTGAGGCTTCAGAAACATTCATTTCTATCTATAAATGGACGCCAGATAAAATACTTTTAATATTTTAGGTATATGGATCACCTCAGTTTAGTTGGATTTTGGGGCTTCCTGAGGCCGAATACCCGTCTGAAAATGAGAAAAGTAGCACCAGATAAAATGTTAATCTCCAGACTTTATCCTTAATATGTTGGACATATGAATATAACATTGCATAATATAGATTAACTTCTGTCTGCAAATGAAAATATGAATTGTTTTGTGCTATCAAAGAACTGTTTCACGATTGTATTGGGATTTACAGTCTAAACCAGCCATAAGTATTTATTATACACCATCAAAATGACAATGAAAAAACAGTCATTTGACCATTATTGATTGACACTTGTTCCACTGTATTGACAGATACATACCTTGAACTAATTACAATCCTGGTTAAAATGGTAACTTTGACTGGTCTGGTCTTCAGACGTGATTGGAAAGTGGTTCATGAAAAACGGTTGCTTGAATTAAAATGTTGATACATTCACTCTGTATTAGGACTCTGTTAATGTGGTTGTTTCATGTTCTTGTCCATCTGATTCTCTCATTATTTCTGGTCTAACACATTCATTTGTACAGTAGGTCCTCTAGTGGGCAAACTCTGACATGGCTATTAACAAGTTCATTCTTCATGATCAGTTTCATATGTACAGAGTACATACAGTGAACCAATAAAAAAATGTATTTCTTATATCCCACAACTGTTTTCATCATAATCACTGAAATGAACAAAATAACTTCAACTCCAGTTGTGCAGTTTTCCACTTTTTATTCACCAAACAACAAAAGTCAACTTGACTATGATATCAGAGATGTTACTTTCTTTCATGATGCAACTTTCTTGCTTTTCATTGGTCCACAAATCCAGATCTTTTGGTATTTTTTTTTTACTGTGGTACTCTGTACTATGGATCTTTCATCCAGTCTGAATAAGTCATGTTTGACTCTGTTTTGTTTGGAGACACTGATAAGCAGTGTGAAATATCTTCTCATTTCTTATTCCTAATCCTGACATGACAACATTTCTGATGTAATATCCTCAGCCAGAGGGGCCATTCTGCCCATAGTTAGTACTGCGACGCTATCATAGTGGTAAAAGTGTGAGCCCTTGAACAATTGAATTCCCTTTGCATCGCACAGACCAGCATCAATGTCGGACAAAGGTAGAAGCTGTTCTTGGGTCACGACCCTGGGTGTGGCAGTTAGGTCGACATCAAGGAGCTTTTTTCCTATTGGAAAGAAATATATATAAAAAGATGTTTGTTAATTACTTGTGAGCAAACATAAATATTGTTTGTTTGTTTGTTTGTTTTTTTAATTTGAGCAATCTTTTTCTGTTTACCCATATTTCAAAAGTTTTACTATTATATTTATAATATTCCAAAAAAAAAGTTCAACCCAAAAAATAAGAATTGAGCATCCCAATAACTGTACCTTGGACTATATGAACTGTGTGTTCATTACTACAGACAAAAGCAGCATCCACATGTCCTTCAATGCCGAGTTCTTCCTTTAGAGTTTTAGGATAACCTTCGATCAGGGTGTAGACAGGACCAGATTTGTAGATGTAAACTTGATCATCCTGCAGATGTTTGGCAGAACAGGAGTGATATTAGTCTTAACTTCAACACATCTTAAGGTTTCTAATGAAAGCAGGAACAATTCTGATTAGTCACTTAAAGATTTACCTTAATCATATACATTTTGTCAGCATAGGAAAAGACAGCATCCACTCCATTGGTCAGTTCCTTCCACGACTTGGTGATTCTGAAGGCGTGACGGCCGTCACGATGCATGTCCAGACGCATGTATATGGGGCCTGAGTGGATTGAACTTTAGTCTTAGTGACAGCTTTATAGTAGACTCGAAAAATAATTATGATTTATATATACACTCTCATGTATATGCATCAGAGATGAAGCTAGAGCCAGCAGGCAATTATCTTAACTTATCATTAAGACTGGCTGCAAGGGGAAATTGCTACCCTGACCCATGCCAAAGTCCAAAAATACTGACTGTACCTCGAAGGCTTACTATTACCGTCTGGCTATTGTAAAGGGCTATATAAATAAACTTGATTGATTGATTGATTGATTGATTGATATTAATTACATAATCACAAGACAAAGTCAACATGCTCACATTTACAATGCAAACATGTTGACCATGAGAGTTGGTCATAAACTGAAGTAGAAATTCAAATTTCACATTGTAGTTTACATGTTGTAACTAGTTTTTGTTTAAATTTCATAACTCTGGCAAAACCATTCTAGCTGTTTCTACCTGCTAAGCTAATTGTCTCCTGGCTGTACTTCATCTATAACTCAGCAAGAAAATGAATACGTTCCCATAATGTTGAATTATTTTAAGGACTGCTATTTTTACTTTCTTTTTTTACTTTACCTGCAAAGAAATAACTTTTGCCAGCGTCATCAGTGGTGATGGCATCTATTTTAATCTCGCTGCATTTAGGAACTTTATAATCACCTCCATGACCTGCAATCAAATACAGAAGATTTGTCAAAATAGATTTCTTGTACAATATGATGCAATTGTAAGATTTGAACCAAATTCGGGGCAACTTTTGGTGAACTCACCAAAATTGGGGCAACTCATGAAGTAAGCACGGGCATCCTTCGGGTAGGTACCGTTTACCTCTCCGGTGACCGGGTTGAACCTGGTGAAGTTGTTTCCATGGAAACAGTAGTAGTACTCCAGCCAGCGGAAAGCAGAGGTACAGACAGGCAGGTGGTCCCATGTCTTTGTCTTTACTGTCTTTGTGCTAATGTCATAAACATGCACATCATGTCCTGTGGGGAGAAAATCCTTAAAAGTCTAAAAAGATAGATGATTCTGCCAATAATTGGTAGACCTATTGAATGTACTGCATGCTACAGAGAAGATACATTTGACTAATTGGCTTAAAGATTTCCACCTGCTGCTGCTAATTTCTTTCACTAGGAGGCAGCACTATCTTTTATAATACTAAGAAAATCCACTGTTGCATTTGTCAAGGGAAAATTCATCTACAGCCTAATTGTAGTGTTGATTTAGTGAGTTGAATATTTTTGTAGTGAATGTCAACATACCCTTGAAGAACAGAACTGAGTTGGCCCCACATTCTCCTTTGGGACACTCAACAGCAGAATCCAGATGATCAGGGATTCCTGGGAAGTCCTCGTTCAACTGTTTTGGATACCCCTCTTCCAGAGAGTGGTTATAGTAGCTGAACACCTTGTCATCCTGCACACATCAGAAAAAGTAGAGATCGGTGCTGGAGATCAGATATTGCTCTGCCTCTCAATTTGAATTTTTAACAGAATCACAAAAGTATCTGAACATCCTACCAGGAAGAAATAGATGTGATCGTGGTCGTCTAGGTTTTCTGCGTCGTGCATGCGGAAGGCAGCGTCAACATGGCCGATGTTATGGAGGTCATCAAGCTCCTGGAAGGATTCATTGGAGAGATGAGCTGGACCATGGAAACCCTTCCACAAGTAAGGACCTAAAGAGAAAACACCCTATAAGTTTTATTACACTGCAATAAATATACATTCAGTTTAGATAATATTCATAAAAAATAATTATAATTCAATGATAATCATAATGTTATATAGAGGCTTGGCTTCAAAGTAAAGAAAATGTATAGGATATTGCCAAACCTCATGTAAAAAAGACTCTATATAAAGAATGTTTCATACCCTTGAAGAAGTAAGTGACTCCTTTCTCATCAGGACTGATGGCATCAAACTCAATACCATCGCAGCGGTTTGGTAGAGCATGGTCATCATCATCATCTGTATTTCAGAGTTAGAAATATAAGATTGTTTTTTTGGTTTGGTTATGTGACTGATGCTTAGTTGTTTGAGAAAGCAGGGTCATGATTTTAAAGTTTATTAAAAACTCACGATGTCCTGCGTCGCCATGGTGACTGTGGATGACAAAACAAAAAGATCCTTATTTTTCTGCAGTTCAGTATATAGCATTATATAAGATTTCATTTCCAAAAATTGCAGTGTCATGAGGTTCAGGGGTTTTTAAGATGACACAGCATCTGATGAGTTTGCACTATTAAACTAACTCTTTGTTCAATTGATCCAACTGGTAAACTTTGAACTACAAACAGTTATGAAATGAAACAGTGTCCACAGTGTCCACTGCAATGTTTGAACTGATAAGAGAAGCAAGAAACACACAGACAAGTAGGAATGATCCAAAACAAATACTGGGGGTAGGCAAACTAACGGGATAACCTTAGGGTTTCATGTAATTTTAACAAAATTCAGCCTCAACAAATCGCTCAAAAGTTTTGTCAACACCTCTGAAACAGAAAATGCACAGTTTGAAGGGTTATTGCATTGGTTTGCATTATATTTTAAGATATTTAGTTTTCTATTCTGGATATATATGCTCATATATTGAAATATAACAGAACAGTCAAGATTTGTAGGGAACTTGCTGTGAAAAATAAATTGAATCAAACCATATATCCAGCACAGATCGCTTATATTTTGTAATTTTAACTTTACAACTTTATAAAAGTGAAGTAAGTAAAGTAATTTCTTTTTTTATTATTAATTTTTGCATTATTAGAAACTCCTGGCCAGAGTGACCTATTTTTAGTGTTAACTGAGAAGGTAGAAGAGTTCATTGATACTCACCTCTGAGCAAGAGCAAGTGCCAAGCACAGAAGCAGAATTTGGGTGAGCAGCTTCATCCTGGAGTCCTGTGACGTGGAGCAGAGCTGTAGCTGTGCAGGAGCTGAACCTGCACTTTTATACTGAAATGTACGTGGGTGGATGTTTCTGGAAGAATATTTGTACATGTGTGTAGGCGTGTGTGTGCACTGACATTATTGTTTGCTGTTGCAAAATCAGTTTTTCATGACCATGTACATTGGACCATCGTGCATTACAAATTATCATTTGATGATGTCTTTATATTATATAGTAGCATAGTAGTATTATTGATCTCTTTGGTTAACTTTTTACTACTTCTGTGTTTGACTTGTAGTTTCATCAAATCAAGATCAAAAAGCTCCCTTTGATCCTTTTTTGTTAGATTATTTCTAGTAGTTTTGCATTAATACCTAGGTTGTGTGATAATATGTGGTTAGGCAATAGCCCCAGTAAGAACAGAATCATACAAAATTAGTTGCAAATCAAACTTTAATTCTTTTACTCAGAGAACAGTAGAAAAATCAACAAGTCCCTCCCAGCTGAAGCTAACTAAATATTTGATCTGTTGATTACACTGAACGATTAAACTGAGAGTTCTCAAATTTGTCTTGATTATTGATCACATCTACATGCTTTTGATTATGGGCAAACTTCACAAAATGTTATTCAATATCATTCATCAAAAAAAAAAAATTAAAACCATGCATTAGTACTATGCACTACTCTTTGTACTAAATAAATGTAATCTGGTTATCTTATACATTTGCCTTGCATCTACTGAATATCATAATGAAAAAAGTATTATTTTGAAATCTCAACAAACATGATTTGATCAAATTAAAGCAGATAGGAGGTAGAGGCTGTATATTATATTCAAAGAAACACAATATAAATTTCTAAGGATATTGCCTGCTCTTACAGATTTAAGGATCACATTTTATAACTCTATCTGTATTTATTTCTATCTCTGTCTTCATCTGCCTCATTCATGTTCACTTGTAGCGGTAGATCTTGATGCAGTGATTCATGCTGTCTGACACAACGATGTGACCATCAGGGAGCAGCGCCAGGCCCCTTGGGCTGCTGAGGTTATCGCTCAACAGAGGCCAGCCAACTCCTTTGGATGGGTAGAGAAGAACACGGTGGTGCTGTTTCCCCCAGTCTGCCACCAGGACATCCCCATCGCTGTCGATACAAAGACCCCAAGGGCAGGTCAGAACAGGTCCCAAGCCGGAGCAGACTCCAAGGATTCTGATAGTGCTCCAGCCAGGCTCTAGCACTCGGATGCATGGGACTCGTCCAGCCTCGTTTCCTCGTTCGGATACTGCCATGAGCCCAGTGGTGAGACAGGCGGCCACTAGGTAGGGTCTGTGGTACCCAGTCACCACTGTGCGCTCCAATCTGGCCCCTGTTTTGGGGTCCAGCTTCAGGGAAGTTAGGGTGCCACGCTTGATATCAGCAACCAAAAACTCATCTTGACGGGTAACAGTCACACCTCTAGGAGCATCCAGTTCTTCATTGGTGGAACCAATCATTGTGCCTCCAAATGTTTGCAGGAGGCGGCCATGACGGCTGAAAACCAATACAGCTCGTTCAGCAGCACAAGTTAGAGCAATCAGACCCTTTGAGTTCACAGCTACATCAAAATAGTTGCAGATACGGGAAGACCTTTCTGATCCCGAAGGAGATACCTGCTGTACAACATTTTTCTGGAGATCAGTCACCTGTATTCGGGCGTTTCCACAGTCCACCACAAATAGCTGCCCTTTGACAGTTGCATGGACACCACTTGGTAGGTTGAAGTCAGTGCGGCCTGATCCTTGTTTTCCAAACTGTTTGACCAAATAAGCTGAGTCAAGTGCAGTTGAACCACCCTCTTCATCCAGTTCTCTTAGAGCAGGCACAACCCTCTCTTTCTTCTCCTTGTTGTATTGCTGTGACTCCTTGACTTGGTGCAATTTGTCTCCTTCAATTGCTGACATGGACAGAGATCTGCTCACACGATTTAAACCTAAACCCTGTGTAACACGAGTCTGGGATCTTGATTGTCGTTCATCAGAACTCACGGTGTTGCCATCACATTCTGTGGCATTCCCTTGGTCTTCTTCAAGAGGGAAAGGTTCAGAGGCAAGACGCATTCTGTTGACCTTTCTAATTCCTCCACATTCACCTTTGTCACTGTTAATCAAATTACCTGAGAGGTCAGCAGTGGACATTGAGCGGCAGTGCTCTTGCTTAAGGGATCCATTAACAGGAGTATTCACGGTATAGATGTAACAAGAGTCCTCACTGCCCACTGGGGATGGAGGGCCTTCACTGTCCATTAAACATTCATTTGTTTTTTTCTTGGATATAGTGTGTTGGGAAGGTGAATGATGTTTTGTGGAGATATCTACAAGACTGTATCTAGATAGTGAACCTTTGCGCCTAGTTTTTGGAGATGTTACCACATCACTGCTTTTTTCATCTGTTTCTTCAGGAGGGCAGGATGGTTCTTCACATGACACCAAGACAAGGGCCTTTTGCTTTCTCCTACCTTTCAGTGTGGAGCGCCTTTTGGTTTCATTTAGTCTGCCATCAGATTCATCACCTTCAGATTCTCCTTGACTGGAGACTGGTGGAATAGCAAGGAAAAGATCTTGGCCCTGTGTGTCTGAACACACAGACTCCACCTCCTCATCTTGGGATGACTCAGATACTGCACGATGTCTTGGTATTGGGGACTTTAAGGTGGGTGACTTGAGCTCGTCCTCATTCTCTGTAGAGCTTGACAGACGTAGTTTCCGGACAACACGCATGTTCCCACTGTTGGCCTTATTGTTCTCCTCTGGACTGCACCTTTGCCCAGGTCTGTTTGGTTGTGGTTCCTTTCGAATTTCAAGAGGGGTAATGTTTGTAAATGCTGCATCCCCTGAGTGCAAGGCACACTTCTGTCCTTGGGCGCCACAGACACCAATTGGGTAGGTCATACCTTGCTCTCGAACATCAAGTTCCCCTAAGCTTAAGGTCTTGGAACCAGGGCTTGATAAGTAACTGACTCTTTTCAGTGTGAGAGAGATCTCCCAAGGTTGCGTCACCTCTGCCACTCCTCTTTGAAGTTGATTTTTGTTGGATCCACCAGCGGTACTGCCCCATCTTTGTATCTGCTCCTTCAGTTGTCCAATTTTTCTAAGTTGCTGGTCAACAAGCGACTGCACAACTCGCACCGCTGCAGCATTCTCCCTCCTCACCTGACTAAGGTGCCGCTGGGCCTCTCTGTGCTCCTGTTCAACCTTCTCAAGAAGGCGACGTTCCTCTCTCTGAGCTTCAAACACAGCATTGTCCAACTCACGGTTCACCTCCTCCACTTCAGCCTGCTGTCGGTCCCTCAGGCTCTGCAGTTCTTTTTCTCCTTTCTCCAGATTTGAAAGGGCCTGAGTTACCCAGGGAGGTGGTGAAGTAAGAGATATGGGTGTAAAGATGGACTCCTGGGGCGTGAAGGATTGGGGAGGTGGGGAGGTCTCATCTCTCTGTCTTGGAGTGCTGTGTGTCAGCAGAGCTGAGAACCCAAGGAGGGCTCTTCTCTCCGAATGAGACCGCATTAACATTGCTGATGGCAGATTTGAACAATCCTCTTGTTGTGGGGTTTCAGTTTTCACTACTTTTTAAGTATTTGTCTGTAAAGGCAAAAAGAAAAATGCAAAATAAAAATATGTTATTAAAGCCCTGTTACTATGGCATTAAAAACACCCAAGTGAAAAATACTCAAATAGAAAAGAAAAAGATCTATAAAACAAAGTATTTTAAACAGTCATCCTGTAATGTTTTTAAAATTAATTCTTTACTCCTGCAGGAAATCTGACCTACCTGTTGACTGTGCATCACATTAACCCTGAGAGAACTTGTACCTTTCTGTTGCTGTTTTAAAAGTGGGACACAGGTTCCCTTTCGTTGCAACTTTATCTGTCCCACACAATATTCAGTTTCTCACAAGACTCTAAAGTGTTCTCATGTAACCACTGTCCTGTTTCCCTAAGGTCAGCTTTGTATTCAGACTGTTGGCAGCTTCTGATCACTCCAATAATAAATACCCTATATTGGATCTTAATCAACTGGTTACGCAAGCATATCTAATGTGCATCTCTATTGAGCAAACATTTGCCTTAAATTACCAGAGTCAAGACTTTTTCAGCTACTTCTTCATCTAAATTATATCTTCTAAGCAGCATTCATAGCTATTTCATGACATAATTAGAATAAACAGTCATTGCATGCCAAGATGTGGCAGAAGGGCTTTTGAGTTTGTTTGCCAAGTCACTTCTCTTAATGTCACTCATCATGAAACCTCATCAGTCTCAAATAGTTGCTTCCGAGTGCAGCACAGACCCTCATTGTCACTCTTGGTGGAAACAGCAGTGCTTATCTGCTCAAGGCATTGAAACTGAACTCGGCCTTTCACCACCAACACAAGGTATGTGAGAGACTGCCAGGAGAGGGGTCAGTTCTCTCTTTTTTTTTTTACCGAGTCTTTATGATCATGCAAAACAGGTCATATTCCTAGCTGCCAATTGTAGGTACCTGTGTGTGTATATGTTAACAGTAGACCTAGTTAGAGAGCCTCTTACCCCCCTGGAGCAAAACAACAAGGCTTTTGCAAGGATGAAAGAGCGAGGTGTCAGTTTACCTCTGCATGTTCACAATAAGGTCCCCCTGGAAACATGTGACCTCAGAGTGTCAATGGATAAAATCTGCTTCCCATGTTTTAAAAAGATGTTAAAGATGTTATCTGTGTGTGACATTTGCTGTATGCTGTTCTGGGATAGTTGACATTTCACTTAAATGACCTAAAGGAGAAATTAGGAGATCAAGGAGATCATGAATTATGGAGGACATAATCTCAAATGCAATCTCAATTTTAAAACTACAATTTTATCGCACAGATAGGTTAACAGATAAAGAGTCATCAATCTGTTTGTTTGGTATGAGGGAAAATGTAGGTTACGTGTCAGTAACAAATCCCTGTCACTCTCCTGGAGTGAGGCCACTGAATCTTCTCATGTTTCCCCACTTTAATGTTGAATGAGAGGCACTAGTTGCTAAGTTACCGGACGGCCTTCGCTGAGGTGCTGAGACTATAGAATAAATGATACCATTCATAATTGAGAGGATTATGCAGGATGTTCAGGAGCATTCCAGCGTATCCAAAACTAAACAATAGAGCCATTCACCACAAGTTACAGAGCATAAAGCTCACAGGTGAAGGACTCCTTGAAATGGTAAATGAAACGTACTTCAGTCAGTTTAAAAAAACAGAAATCTGTCTGCAGCAAATAACACAAAGGCTTCATTTTAAAAGTGTGTTTTAAGTATAAATGCAGAGCAGAAATTTTAAAGCAGATTTTAAGATGCAAAATGTAAGGATAAATATGAAGTCACACCTTTGCATATAGAAAAATAACATCTAAAACTTTTTTTTTAGATCTCTTACCTGGATTTCAGGTGAGTGTTTCTTCCTCCGCTGCTCTGCCTGCTCTGTCCTGCAGCCTAGACTTCTTTCTGCCTCCACCTCTCTCCGTCACTCCCCCGTCTCACTCCTCTTTCCCTCCTCTTTGTTTCCATTGTATTCGGCACAGGTGGCTGTCTAATATGATTCAGAACAAAAGCATATTTGACCTGTGCATGAAAAATGATCACATACTGTAATGACGAATGATGAATATATAGATGGAAACACATTTTCAGATTACTATTTTCAGATTTGTTCTCCAGATTTGAGAGGAAAAGTCAAAACAAAAGGGTTACATTTATTAAGCATGAGAATATGTGTTAGGATATCATTTGAAATATTTAATATGGTGATATGTTCATTCTGAGGCTTCAGAAACATTCATTTCTATCTATAAATGGTTGCCAGACAAAATACTGACATATTTACAAACTTTTAATATTTTAGGTATATGGATCACCTCAGTTTGGTTGGATTTTGGGGCTTCCTGAGGCCGAATACCCATCTGAAAATGAGAAAAGTAGCACCAGATAAAATGTTAATCTCCAGACTTTATCCTTAATATGTTGGATATATGAATATAACATTGCATAATAGATTAACTTCTGTCTGCAAATGAAAATATATATTGTTTTGTGCTATCAAAGAACTGTTTCACGATTGTATTGGATTTACAGTCTAAACAAGCCGTGAGTATTTATTATACACCATCAAAATGACAATGAATAAACAGTCATTTGACCATTATTGATTGACACTTGTTCCACTGTATTGACAGATACATACCTTGAATTAATTACATTTGCGTTTCACTCTTTGTCCACTAGATGTCAGCAAATGCAAAGCCTCAGAAAGAGGCCGGCCTGTGCTGTTGATGCATTGTGTTCTCTGAAATCAATTGTACTTTAAAATAGAGATCATATATGACAGTTTTATAGTTACAACAGTGCAACCTGCCCAACTCATTTATTTAATTCTGTAACAGCCTCACAGTGTACTGCACTTAGGCAGAGGACCTCAGTTTATATTGGACTGGGTCCACTTTAATAAAGCCAGAAACCATAGTTCATGCAAGACAAAGACCACATCCCATCACACATATCACATATTTAAATGTTAAATTAGTGAGAGAAAGTTATTTCACATTGCATAACATTTTGCAGATGGCTGCCTTGTGCGTAGTGTAGGTGGTGTTCTGCAGTCTGTTGCAGGTCTGCACACTTAGAACAGATTTTAAACAAGGTTTGGTCCCAATTAGAGAATCACACATATTTGCTTTCACGTGTCGTGTGTGTGTGTGTAAAATCCTCTCAGGCTGATTTTATCTGTGCACGGTGAAAGCTTCGGGGTAAGAAAAATCAGTTTTTCAGGGCTGATGGAAAAAAGCTGTGAGGGGGGAAAAATGGCATTACTGATGCCTGAGCTTATATTAGTTAGATGTTCCTATCACACTCTCCCTGTTTATGTTCTGAGGCCTGAGACATCTCACTTGAGAGATGTGACAACACTTGAGAACAAATACAGAGGAAAACAAGTTAAAGAGTGTGTGGAGAGTCGAGAGCTGCATTAACTCCCCTCAGATACCAAAAGTACAAATGGAAAGTGCATTTTGCATCTTGTCATCTTCTCACGGCAGATGATTTTTATCTTTGTTCGTACATCTCAACCTTCAAAACAAGAGTAAAATTGTCTGGTTACGCAAAGCAAGAGCTGAACACACTTAATTAGTTGTTTAAACTCATATAAACACAAATGTCACTGATCAAGTCATCTACTGTATACGCCTTAAAGCAGTGTAACAGATTTCCTCTTCTTATAGGATCCAACATCTTCTCACCAATTATCCTCACACACACACACACACTGAGCGTTGCCCCCTGGACACAGATGGGTCCTGAGCCATCAGTGTTGCAGGATGTCACACGAGGTCCTACAGGCTGCCTGGCTGGTGTTGTGACTGATTATTTCTATCTTCCGCTCTGTCAGGAGAGATGGAAAATTATATCGGCCTAAGGTGGCGCTCCGTTATTGATATCACTGTTAAAACTCTCCAATCCAGCTGCTCGCCTCGCCCTGCAACATCACTGCAATTAAATCTACACGCTGCTTGCAGCCTGTGTGTGTGGCAGAGAGTAATGGGCCCAATAGTTACTGTAACAAAACAATAATGTGATTCAGCATGGCAGCATAACAACCAGATATATATAAAAATATCAGTGCGATAGATGACAGGGAAGTTAATGGGTTATTATTACCACTCTCAAACTAATGGCAGCATCACAGCAAAGCTGGTGCTAAGTGGACTTGTTGCAAACAAACAATTAAAAAAGAAGTCTGCAAGCTTTCTCCGATGGAATTAGAAAGGCGGTCAAGAAAGTCATATTGCACTCTTCTCTCCCACTTTGCATACAGCAGGCAATATTAGGTGATGAATATGGTAATGGTCCTCATTCTAGTGGGACTATCTCCTTTCAGAGGGGAAGATCTGGTTCTGCTGTTAGATTCGATTAATTCCTCTTCATGCCACTCCTCATTTTTGTGTCCCCCTCTCTGCTCCCACACCCACCTCCCCCCTTCCTCGCTAACACTTTCAGGCCTATGATATTAGACGAACAATCGCAGAAACAAAACGAGCTGGAACAACCAAGATGGGAACAGATGGCACGTAATTGCCTGGTGGAGGAAGCCAGGGAGTCAATTTTTACCCGTCCTGGGGGAGTTGCAGTTGCAAGAAGGAAAAAAAAAAAAAAGTGCAGGTGCATTTGTTTTGATCAGATATGGCCTAGAGGAAGCATCTGAAAAATATTCATCACACGCACATTAGGGAGAGGAATTTAACAAAAGTGTTGTGGGTGAGACCTGGGATGCAATGGCGAGTTTTCATCGGGGTGAGGAGGTAGACGTGTGGCTGAGTCAACGGCAGCAGATGCATCACAAATTAATATCACACTGAAGTGTTGCAAAAACTGTAAAACTTTCAGATGGTAGCAGTCTGTCCTAACATTTGCCATCCTAATTTTAGGATTTTGTGACACTATAAATAATGTGAGGATACTTTGAAATAACTGATATGATGAACTGATGAAAATATAACTCTTATTTTTTGTTGCACTGTGACTACACCAGCTTTAAAATCGGTATAAATTCATATTTGGATAAATCTAAAGGAGAAATAATTATCACTCTACATATTTCTGGCTGTTATCTACAAATTCCAAGAAATATTCTAGTTTGTATGTTTATAAATTGTCTTATTTTATAGATTTTTTTTTTAAAAAGATACTATGAAAATAGTAAATGCCCTCTAAATAAATAACTATGTAACTGTCTACATATTATTACAGAAGGGTTAACATCCTCCATAGACTGTGACTTCATCAATAACTGCCCAGATTATGAAAAAGCATTTATAAACCATCAATGGGAGCCGGATTTACAATGATGCAAATTGTAATAACCCACTGGATCAAGCACAAAATTACAACAGCATCTTCTACACTTGATTTAGTATAGTGCAAACATTTGCAAGAATATTATTATTATTGAACTTATGACATTACGTATAAATGTGCTAACAGTTACAATGCTAACAGCTCTACGAGGCTGTACTGAGGCACACTGGTAAGGTGAGTTACATGCAAGCATGCTCATAATAATAATAACTTATTATTTCAATATGCCCCATGTTTACCACTTTAGACACATATGCTAACACAAAGTACAACTGAGGCTGATGGAAATGTAAAAAAAATAAATAAAAACAATTTGAATTTGATTATAAAGCAAAAATATTAAAGTGAAAACTTTGACCTGATGATGGGGCTGGATCAAAAGTCGCAGGATCACAAAAGTTCTTACAAATCGTCCTGAGGGGAACATGAACGTCTGTATGAAATTTCATTACAATCAACCCACTAGTTGTTGATATATTTCAGTAGACGGTGAAAACTTCAACAGAAAGCCTTCAGGGCTCATCCTCTGGGAACCATGAATATCTGCACATGTAGAGATCCTTTGACCTTTAGGGTTCATCCTGAGGCCATGATATCTGTTGGCAGTCACTGGTTATTTTGCTTTAGCATAAATCTTATTTTAATCTCATTGCCTTAAAAGTGAAAATTACATGTAAGACTTTCTTTTTTAACATTTGCACTGACTTGTAATGCAATATTTCAATATTATACTTCACATAGATATAGTAAATGTATATCTAGCAGCCTTTTAGCTTTCCAGCACCTCCAAAGATCACCAATTAAAACGCAATATCTTGTTTAGATTACACAAAAACCAAAGTGTAAAAATGACACTAGTTGTGATTTTACAGAGGGTCGTGCATCAGACTATTTCTTGGCTGGAAGCGTCTTGTCGTCAACATAACATGTTAATTCATGCTGATTTTGTTACTAGTAAACCACATTCAGTCGATGAACAGAGCAGACATTTATCATATTGTGCTTGTAATTTAGCTTTTTATTTCTTTGTGCCAACTTAATAAGTCTGCTGCAAGTTTTGTATTAATTTATAAAAGGGGGGTTAACTCTGTCATGGCCACAGAGCTTGATAGCACTATTTGTCTGCACCCACTTCATCCTTGGACATGAATCAGTCACATACTGTACTGAGATGAATTTCTTTTTCTCTGTCCTCTAAGCTCTGACCACATCTGTTCAATTACCAGCATGGAAAGTGCATTACCATTGGCTTTGTTGTTGGAGATGCTTGATTTTCTTAGTAAAAAAGCAGATGAATTTATAATGTTGTGATCCTCTGTGTTGTGAATCTCTTCAGCAGACCAGGGCCCCGGATCAGAATAAGCATTTTGATGAGCTATAGGCCGCCTCTTCTTTTTACAATCCCAAACTTGCGCTGCCTGCCCAATATCAAACTAATAAATTACAGCCCCCGTCTCCCACATAACTCACTGATAAATAAAAAAAAGGGTCTGCCATAGTGTGCAGCTGTGACCCAGGGTTACCTAGCAACAGGTCATGCCCAGACGTGATGCACAAGGTAGAGATACACCTCTAAGGAGCGGGAGAGGAGGGAGGGATGGAGATGGGGGAGATGGAGGAGCTTGGGGAGGGAGGGAGGGAATGGGTCTCATCCTCACTCTCTATGACCCTTGACAGATAGAAAACGCACTCAGAGGAAACGGCATTTGATTGACAGGGATATTTGAGGAACCTGAGACTCCTTGGTTTCTCCATTACTGTTTTCAGCTGGACTCTGGGCTGCTTTATGCCTGACAGAAGTCGACACAAAACTGATCTGTGTAGTTTTATAAAGCAATACGTTCAGCTAAAGGCGTATACAGACACTGTTAATTTGTACATCCATATCTGAGATGTGGCATAAAGAAAGCAATCAGATTTTATTGTTCTTAATTCCTTCTGAAGAGTCCCCCTGTCTCTGCCTCTATCTCTTGTATGCATGCATTAACACACACACACAAAACACATTTGCCACACAGAAGTACACAATCAGCCTTCCAACCCCTGCGCCCAGAGAGTTGTCTGATGAAAACCCTAACTGACAGGCCTAAAAAGATTGAGCAATAGCACAAGAGACGCACATCCACAGCGGTGTACAATGTCTTTGCCAGAACAGCGCGGCATGGAAATGAGAGTGTTCAGTCCATGCCCCCCCCCCCTCTCTCTCTCACCGCCCTCCCTTCCTCCGCCCTTCCTCTGTTGCCTGTGCGACAAACCCTCAAGGGGACTCTGCAGCTGTGTGGGGTTAGCACATGGTCGAGTTAGGGGCCACACACACAAACACACACACACACGCACAACGACAACAAACCAACAAACGCAGCCTTTATTATTTGTAAATATGGAATATTTATGCTGTGTAAACTGTAATAAGTTGTGCTTTTAATAAGAATATTCTCAAATGCTGCTGGAAGAGAGTGCAGCTGCCATTTTCAGTCAAGGTGCTCAGTATTTTAATATTAAAAGGGTCCAGGGTGTATTGATATTGTATATAATCTTCATCACTATGTTTCATTAGTGTATACAGTCGTCCCTCGCTATTAGGCGGTTCACTTTTCGCGGACTTGCTGTTTCGCGAATTTTTTTAGTGTAATTTTGCATGTTTTTTTTACAGCGTACTGTACAGTATGAACACGCATTGTGTTCTGCGTCCTAATTTAGCTAAGGGAGAACCGCACGTGTTCTGCGTCCTGATTAACTAAGGGAGTACTGTACAAAATGCGTGTAAAGAGGTGTATAAAAGTGTGTGGTTAGGGGTTTTACGGCCTTAAAACGTGTATAATAATTGTAAAACTTACTTCACGGATTTCGTTTATTGCGGGTTATTTTTAGAACGTATCCCCCGTGATAAACGAGGGACCACTGTAATCCCCTGAAAATAAGAGCTGATGTGGTTTTTGTTATTTTCAAATGTACAGATGGAGCCAGTCCACAGAGTCAGCCACGTTGCAGAGCCATGTTTCTACAGTAGCCCAGAATGGACAAACTAGAAATAGGGCCTTCCATGTTTCTGAGGAGTTGGTGGAGACCAAAACAGAGGTAAAACTGAAAGATGTGATATCAGACTTACGAAATAACTAAATGAATGATAATGTTGCCATGTGTCTGCTAGAAGAACCCTCAAGATGATAATGCTGTATATCAGCTTGTTTCCAAACAGCCATAAATCTCGGTTCATTCAGATTTTATTTTTGAACTGGAGTCGGTGTGAAGGTGTTTCTCTTACTCGGAGTAATAGTAACTTCACTTTTTTGTAGATGCACTGTGTCATACCATGATTGAAATTTTAAATATTTACAGCTTTTTTTTTTTTCTATTTTACCACCACCGGAAAAAGGTCAGGGTTCAGTGTTTTGGTCAGTTATACTACACATTGTTCTTTATTGCATCCGGAGCCTCCAGGGCACCACCACTACTATCTATGTGCATGTATATGATTTTGAAGGATCTAACTGGAAATTCTTCAGGAAAGACGCTCCTGTCAAATGTTAGTTTTATGGAATGCTCAACATTGTTTAGTTTAGGTGTATTTAAACCAGCCGCAGAGTCCAGCTGAACCAACTTCGGCTAAATTTGAGTCCTAAGCCTGGATTATTAAAGGAAGAGCTTAAAGGTAATCAATAAAAAAAATAAACACTTTAACAAGTGCTGTATCAACACAGCAGTGTGAGTGCTGGAGACATTTGTGCTTTTCACCTTTCCCAGAAGCTCCAGGTGGGTGACACGGTTGGGGGGGATGTGCACCTCCTCATGCAGTTAATGGACAGCATACACGCGGTGATAATTCGCAGCTAGCAAACATGACGTATGCCATCAGAGGCTGGTGTGAGTAAAATGGGCATCCATCACAGATGCTAACAACTCTGATTAAAAATACATAATCTGCAAGCGGCCCCCTGATACCGCCGTCAAGCCATTTTGGGTTTAATTGCAATTGGTCTCCGTTATGATCAAAGGCAAGTCACACCTGCTCGCCTTTAGCTTTCGTTTCGCTGATTACACTTTCAAATTTCATCAACGTCAAGTTGATAGATATGAAATTATGAGGTAAACCTGTTTACTTGTAGTCAAAAACAGTCCCAAAATCCCATCTTCCTCTCGGACTTTCACACCCTCCCTCTGCATCGCACCTTTTTCTGCTCTTGAAATCAAATCAAATGTTTCATAGAGCATTGAAAAACATGGAAAGAAGGTAAAGGGGGGTTAAGGAAATAGCAGCCGTGAAAGACACAGTGGAGCTCACAGTCCTCACGCAAGCACAACACAGAACAGTGAAAGGAGCCAAACTGCTTCTCCCCCTCTGCATCCTCACCTTACCCACCACCTGTATCTCATGAGGTGCAAGTGAGTGACAAAGCATCAAGAGGGAGAGTACCAAGCCTTCACTCACAAGGCTTTGCACCCAGCGCTCACCCAATTTACACCTCTCCTTTTCCTGCAAACCCCACCCTGGATCCCCTAGTGACAGCACCATGCTAACCGTCACCTCCCTGCTGGCATGACCGTGTGTGTGTGTGTGTGTGTGTGTTTGCAAGAGAGAGCGAAAGAAAGTGCAGGAGCATTTGTGGTATTATTGTGGGAAGCAGTTTAGGACCTTCAGACTGGGTACATTATGCAAGGAGACGTCATTTTGAGCCTTTCTTCTTGTGTAGTGTAAAATAAGGTTTAATCTAAAGAGAGTCATAGTTTAAATTAGATTTAGTTGTGCTGTTTCCTGAGATCATTTTCATTACTTTCCCGCCAACCTCTCCTGTCATTTCAGACCCTGACATTCCCTCACCTTCCAGCCTTGGCCCTCACCTCCTCCCACCAATCCCCGATCACCTGAGCCTCACCTGCCTGCACACCTGCCCCTCATCCCCTTAATCAGCTCCCTCTTTTATATATATATATATATTGCCCCTCCATTTCTGACCATTTCACGTTGGATCTTGTACCACCTGTTTGGACAAACCTCCTAGCAACAAACTGTTCTCTTTTTCTCTCTCTCTCTTTTTTTTAGCCTCTACAGCCCGTAATGTCATTAATTAAATCACAATCCCATGCAGAATTCCAGTGAGGTATCCCCGAGAGTAGTGTCTATAAGTTAAGTGCCAGCGCAGGAAATGGCCTTTAAGTGAGGAGGTGGAAAGAAAGGCTAGAAAATGGCCAAATATATATATGTCATGTCTGATGGTGTCTATTTTTCCCACCTCTTCCCTGTGACAATTAAAATAAATGAACTGTCACAGGCCTAGAGGCCCCCTGAAAAAGAAAATCTTTGAAAATCATCTCACAAATATGTAGTCTGATTTTTAAAGACATCCTAGTCATGTCCTGAATCAGCTGGATGCTGTAGTCCAGCAAAAGTTAAAAACAACAACAAAAAAAAAATAGTGACTTTGTTGGGGACTATTTTAATCTGTGGATTAATCTACATTTAGTAATGAAGGAACATTCACCAAGTGCAACAGTGTGGCTCACCGATTCTTTTTAAAAGTTAAAAAGACAAACTATTATGAAGGGTGAGTGGCTCAAAATTCAACAATTTCTGCAGCTGCTTCACAATAAAACCAGACTCACAGATACTGAAGGCTGTTGGTTGGTTTGTGTACTATTTATTGTGATGATAAAGTTGTGTGAAAGAATTAAAAATAATCCACATGAAAGACTGGTAACAACCAAGCATACGTTACCTTTCAACCTCAGTCGTCTTGGACTTTTTGGACCCTCTAAGAATGTGAACTCAAAGGGTTTTCCTGAACATCTTGTTTTAAACAAATCCTTCCTTTCTGCTTTCAGTTTCTTTCAGTCTGAACCACGATGACTCTCAGCTGCATCAAAACAAACCTGCACACTTACACTAAACCCAGTCCCTCCTGAGCTGAACCCCAACTTTACGTGATGAGCAAAGGGTCTAAAAAAAAAAAAAACTCACTGACAGGGTTTGAAATGATGTACCTACTGTACGCAAGGCCTGTTTAAACATCTTGACAGGATTAGAGTGGAGTTAAACTGCTTTGCAGGCGCAGTTAATTGAAGCGGATGAGGTTTTTAATAAAGCGTGCAGTGTTAGCAGCTGACAAATGGCTGGGCTGACACACAGGGGAAATTGCATTTAATGGCATCAGGTATGTGCTTTGCTGGAGCTTATCACATTACACTGGTGGGTGCACACACACACACACACTCACTCACACACACGCACTTGCGCACAGGCATACATGCATAAACGTACACACCCTGCTTTCATCTTCATTTGTTGCGGTGTGTATGCACGATGGCCCACATAGACACACACGCACACATTAATTTACGCTTACCTGAGCCAGTCAAGGTGTTTTCCCTCATGGATTTCAATTATGGCTCAGCGGGATGCCTCGTGTGCAGCAGATAGGTTGGTAGGTAGGTAGGTTGGTAGATAGACGGACAGGCAGAGTCACACCGGACCTATTACTGTAACATTGCTGGAGTTTCAGGCTAGCTTGGGGAATAGACATGATTGGTGGAAAAACTCTCAGTGGCTGCATTAACGCACACATGATGTGTGTTGACTTTATTTTATCTTGCAGGGAGGAACAGCCTGCATGAGACAACAACATCATATTTACTTAATAACTATCATCAAGTTGACAGTGAGGAAAGTGGAGCGAGATACAAAGAAAAGCCTCAACTCAATAAATCCCAAAAAATGGGTTATGGTTGGTAATGGATTTTTCACCAGATAAACAAAATGATGATTCAAGCTACAGCCATTTTATGGAATCTTTACATGTCCTGCTCATAGACCGTATAAAACATGGACCTAGTATCTGTGAAGTCACCCACAGGTTTCTGAAAAGCCTTTGTGGTGGCTCTGGCCGATGCCATCTTGGCAGTCCTTCTTCTGAATGAAGCCTGGGTGCTCAAGCACCAGTCAAGGCAACCACTCTTAATTCTGCATAACTTTAAGCATTGATATACTCCGAACAGGGGAGTTCAAATTAGAAAACAAGCTAAAGGAGGCCACTTAAAGTGGAACATGGTTGTCGATATTTTTACAAATCCCATAAAAAGTCCAGAAGGTCCAACGATGCACCAAAGATTGTAGAAAACAAGATGGTCGATCTCAGAAAAAGCTCTGTTTGATTGTTGTCTTTGAACAAAACAAGAAGAAAATATGTGTACTATTGATTTCAAGAACAGCACCAAGGATGTGGAATAGAATACACTGGTGAAAAAAATGATGACAAGCGTCAGTGAGGAGAAGCTTCACTGTCCATTTTGTTGTTGTACCGCATACAGACTACATAATTGTGGCCCAAGGATCTACAGCGCAGGGACCCTCAATACACAAGGGCTGATGACAGAATTCAGATCATTCAGACTCATAACAACCCTTTAAGCCACACGGATGCAGCAAGGACTTATTGGGCTTAAAGTACAACTTTCCTACTCTGTGGCATACAGAAAAAGAAAATCTTTGAAAATCATCTCACAAATATGTAGTCTGATTTTTAAAGGCATCCCAGTAATGTCCTGAATCAGCTGGATGCTGTCGTCCAGCAAAATAGTCGGGGACTATTTTTATATGTGGATTAATCTACATTTAGTAATGAAGGAACATTGAGCTCTATGGCACAGAGGAAGATCTATCAGGCTTGTACTTCTAGTCAAGTAATAAAGGTATAGACAACAACAACCTTATCTTAAAGTCTGTTAGAGATCATAAAGTTTCTAAAGAAAGAATATTTCACTCAGTGTAAACATCATAAAGGTTCAGAATATATACAATGCTGTCAGACGGTGTTTAGTGAGATGATTTTAACAACCTTGTAGCTAAAGCAAAAGGGGAAGGCTGCATCCTTGAAGTAGCTGAATCACCAGTAACTCCGGCACTGAAGTCCTTTTTCTCAACACGCCTGACTGTACGTACACACAGGCCTCAAGGAAAGCAGAGAGGGTGCTTGCCATCTTTGGTTGTGTATCCGTTTCTCCCTGATAATGTTGTGTCTGGATGCAATAAAGGCAAGAAACTGTCAGAAAGGACAACAGGACAACATGAATTATTTCAAGTGATATGTCGGGAGACCGCGGCATAGATGCCCTTTAGGAGTTGTCAGTTTGATATCTCACCCGGTAGTGCACGCACACACCCACAGATGCATGCACAACACACACACACAGCGTCCAGAGTGTGAGCCCGTAAGAAATTCCTCATAAGAGGACAATTAGAGTGTCTCATTTTCCCCTAATATCAATCACACAGCTCATGAATAAAGACAATTAGGTCCTCACGATTCCATACAATTGCATCTGCCCTTTGAGCTCCCCCTCCGATTTGGGAGCGATGCCTCTTGGGTATATGGCGCTCTCTCATCACCGCGACTCAGTGTGAGCCACCGCAGTCAATAATAGGAGACAAAACAGAGGAGGCAAGGGCCCAGTTTCAGACTAGATCAGATCCTCCGGACGCGTGTCACTCTTCATTAGGGAGGCGGGGTAGCAGGGGATGCCCTTAAGGTGAGGATGGCCACAGAACGGAGGGGGTAAAGGAAGGGGGGCGGAGTGGCAGCTGTGGACAATGACAGAATCTGTGTCCAAGGGCCCCTCAGGCCAAACACCAGCTCTCCTCCACCCTGAACTGATCTCTCGCCTCTAGACCCATGAAGGAGGGAGGGAGGGAGGAAAAAGTGACAGAAATAGACCAGTCACACTCAGTGGACTTTCTATCCAGACTTGCTGTACTCAAGACCCGTGCTGACATTGATGTAACACATCACATCAATGTGTCTAATGTCATATTCATAGAAATGTGATTGGTTTACCTCAGGCATGGGTGGTTCCCCATACAGCACAGCAGCTTGGATAATGTCAGGTATTAATCTTTCATAGCCCCCATTAAATTAAGCACTTTGATTCACTTATTATTAATTTATACTGATTGCTGCAATGTTGGCGTACATGCTGGCAAAGGCAGTTATCCCTCCCTGGGATTGCCATTTGGGAAGACAGTGATCTTTAGGAAGTAGGAATAAACATTTCTTAGTGTTAATATTTGAACCTTCCCTGAGTTTTCACTTCAACTGATCGATCACAGGATCGTCTATTGGCTTCTAATCCAGATGGAGACTCCTTAAATGCAACGTCAAGCCTAGGGCTGGAACTATGGACTATTTTCATGGTTAATCAATTAATTACTCGGTCTATAAAGTGTCAGTAAAATAGCGATGAAATGCCCATTATAATTTTACCAAAGCCCGAGGTGAGATCATGAAAAATTTGAGTCCGACTCAATGATTACTATCATATTAGAGGAAGAAAATAAACAAATTCTCACATTGGAGAAACTGAAACCAAAAAACTTTTTTTTTTTAACTTAAAAGATTAATCAAGCATAAACATGCTTTAACAGCTACAATGCCAGAAACAGAAGTTGTTTTAATAAAGAAGTCAAAAATGTTGAAAGAAAGAGGAAAGTTGGGTTAGCATTGGCAGTAACAGTTCACAGTAACTACCTTGTGCTTAGGTAAGCAATCTTGATCCAACACGGGAATGGCGGACTCCGCCAGTAAGATTGAGTACTGCTACATGGAGAGATAATTACTAAATGTAAAACTAAACTAATATAATAAGTGGCTACTGTTTGATTTCATGAAATTCAGGATTACAACTTGAATTGTGTAAGTTTCGTATACGTCGCACCTCGTCGTGCTGCGATATCGACACACCTGATGTTGTAGCAACACACGCGTGTTTTTTTTTTTTTTTTTGCCATCAGCAATGCATCAAACTAATAACCTCGTCTAAAAGTGGACAATGGGGGGCTGCGACGGAGGCGAGTGTGCTGCCACATGTAGGTGGCACACACTCGCCTTATTAGCCAGGTCAAACATAATCAGTGATAGACACGGCAGGGCTGCTTAATTATGGCTGGCAGCTGGCAGCGGGGGCCTTCCTTTAGGGGCCGGGTTATGCCCATGCATGAACCCCCCCCCCAACTCCCCTCCACTTCTCCACACCCAACCCTCCTCCACCACCCACACTGCCCCAAATGAAGAATAAATCTCACCTCCCTTTTGTTTGGGGTGAAGCATGTGGCAGCCCCTTCATTTAAAGCAAGAATAAAAATGTGGACAGAATTCGGGATTAATAGAGGGGAATGGGGCATTAAATTAGTGTAATTGCGGGGTAACAGCGGTGTGTGTGTGTGTGTGTGTGCTTGTGTGCATAAAGGTAATAAAAATATCCTTCCAACAAGAGCAAATCGTTTCCTCAGAACAAACCAACAAAGCACCTGAGCTATTAAAGGGCTCGGATTTTTCAATTTCATAACACAGACAGCCAGACAGCCTGTTTGCCGCACTTCGCGTGACACAACAGATGTATTCACAAGGCAGCTTCCTCCTCCCAACACATCCTGAAAAGGCACCTAAGCTCCTGCCACAAACAGCTTGTAAATCTGCACTTAAATGAGAGCAAGCGAGAGACCGACTCCTGCCTGCCCGCCCGCCTGCTGCGTCACTGAAGAAATATGGCTTCATGAAGTTTGTAACCAACGCGAGGGTTTGAAAGAAGCAGTCACAGGCTGATGTAGTGCGTGATTATATTGTTTCTACACCAAAATGTTGCTCCGATCAAAACTCTGGGCTTGTGCATGCAGCGAGAAAACAGCTGAGACAGAAAAGAGAGACACTGCTTGAAGCCGCAAGCAGTTGTGCACTCTGATCTCCCAAGGCTGTCTGTCTACACACACACACACACACACACACGCTTTCTCGTACATGCAGACCCCCTGATTCAGCCTCCTCTGGTATATTGATCCATTTCATTCTGCCTCAATGAGATGCAGACAGCATCCCAGAGCCCAGACCGCTCATAATCATGATATAACACTCTGCTGTATTGAAACCTGACATAGGAAGGCATAAATCGGATAATGCAACGGCCGGGATAATGAACAATATCAGGTGACATATCGACGTTGTCATGCACAGCCCATAATGAAACATAAATGTGGTGTTAGGTTTGAATTGGTACACCCATGCAGGAGCAGGCACACAGCTGCAAACATGTTTTTTTTTTTTGTCCTTTCACTGCTTTATCCAGCGTGGAGGAGAAGTTGTGAAAGCAAAGGAGACGTGCACTTTTGAAGCTGGACCTTGGACAGCTCTCCACTCAGTCTCAATGGCTGCTCTGTGCTGTGTGTTTACATATGGATGTGTTCACATATGTGTGTGTGTGTGTGTGGTGAACTTCCGCTCTCTTTTTCCCTTTAGCCTTATCACACCAGTAGCCATGGCAACCATTCTGATCGATCAGTTCCATCTAATACCAAATGTTTCTCCAAACCAAAAAAATTAAACAATCAGGCCGTCGTCAGCGACTCGCCGGCGATGTGACAGCTCCAGCAGAGGAGTTAGTCTGTCAGTCTGATTGCACAGTGGAAAGACGGTGAATTCAGGTCAATACATTTCAAATTATTATTGTCCTGTGCTAGAAATGTGCTTTACTGACAAACTATCCAACTATATTACAACTGTATGGATCATTTATTTATTGTCAGTTTAGTTGGAATTTTAAAAAAATGAGGAAAGACAAAAGAAAACACATCAAAACTGAATAAAAGCAGATGAAAAACACCAATATTTCGTGTGTTTTTGCTCGTGTTATCTCACTTTCGTTCATTGTTTCCTAACTGCTGCACATGTGTTGTCAAATTGCTTCAGATGTTGTCTTCATTTGCTCGCGTTTTTTGTCTACTCGCATGTGTTTTCTTAAGTTGCACTGCGTCGAGCTTCCAGCGCCACCGTCTAATACCAGTGAAACAAAGAAAATAAAATCGAATGCAGACTTTGGTGGCTGCCCAGCAGCTGGAGGGGGTCTTTGGGTTTATGTGACGAGGAATATGTCACGTTTACTTTATGTCAACAGCCATGGATAGCTGGTCAGGGTTCAGGGTTCACACTGTGATATTTCACCATGTCTCTGCTCCCCGAAACTCACTGTTTTTATCCAGAAGCTATGCGGCCTCTGTGTCGGCATCTTTTTATGTCTTTGTGTGTGTGTGTGCGTGCAGAGTGGAAGACAGACAAACAAAAGTGGAATCAAACACACAACGCAGAGAGGAAGAAGTGCAGAAGAGGGAACGAGAGAGTGAGAGAAAGGATGAATGAAGAGAAAGCTTATTACCAGAAAACAGATGGCCCCCCAATTCACAGTGGCCCCACGGGGACCTGGAGGGACAACTCTTTGCACCTCCGGGTTACCAGCGCTGCAGAGAGGGGTGGGGCACTTAAACACGACTCTGTGTGTGTGCACTTTTGTTTGTTAACTTGTAAACAAAAAGCAAATTTGTGACATCTCTGGCATGGTGCCATTCGTACCTCGATGCGGTTTTAAGATTTCCCATGAGTTCGTGCTTAAAGACTATTTGATCTGCGGTTTTGTTACATCTGAAAATGGATCCCCAACAACTCAGCGATGCCACGATATTGCCTTCCGAGGAGGAGTTATGTTTTCCACTGCGGCTGCTGTGAAAATCACCGAACTTGCATATCCAAACCAGCGGAATAATCCCTTTAAGAAAAAAACCCACACACGTGCACACACACACATATTTGGCATCACCTTTTATTTCATCAAACCCATCAGTCAACATCATCGCTGGACGAGCTAATGTCACAACATCCGTAAAATGAGATCTCACACGCGCTCAAACATTCACACCCTTTGAGTCTATGTGTGCATATGCAACTGTACGAGTGGACACACACTCACACACACACACACACACACAGATGACAGGCAGTGAGTGGAAATGAAGGATTTGGAGTTCTATCCCGTTACATTATGCAGCAGATGGCGTTCAGGCCAAGCCCGGCCAGGCCTCTCCCAGGAGAGAAAGAGTGAGAGAGAAAGAGGGGAAGAGAGAAGATGGGGGAGGTGTAGAAAGAGGGGTGAGGGACAAAGCTGTTGTCTTTTTTTTTTTTTTTTTTTTTTTTTTTTGCGTGAACGCACGTGTTTGTTTCCTACTCCCTTTTGGATCGCCTGTGGAACAGAATCCTCGTTTCCTCTCCTCTCTCCTCTCATCTCCTCTCCTCTCCTCCCTCCTCCTGCCCAGCTGAGGCTACACCTGAGCCCAGCCAAGGAGGCCTCGACCCCAGCTGACCCGCCGCCAAGAGGAAAGGAAGCAGAGGACAGAGGCGGGGAAAAGGTGAGAGTGGAGGGAAAGGAAAGCATCGCGGTGAAGCTGAAGCTGCAGGTAAAGTGCTGTCGGTGTGTGTTTGTGCTCGGGAAAAAGTTGCATTTGCGTTTATTTCACAGATTTCTGTCTAAAAAAAAGGAAGCTGATTATGACTCCGTCACTAAAGCAGCTGTACACCTCGACTAATTTGAACAAAATTCACTCACACATGCACCGCAGTTGACTTGATCAAATGCCACAATCAATACGCACACACACACACTGATAGACACACACATACGTAGGGCCTGTTAAGTCCCCCCAGATCTTTGCCCCCGGCGCTTTTTGTTTTGTGTTTTCCGAATTAATTGAGCCAACGCTCAAGTGTAGGTCCAGATGTCACTGCGACCTGTGGGGATTATTAGAAATCTGTTTCCCTCATTGTTTATGTGGACCCCTTCAAACCACAACGCCTCGCGCTCTTCCCGCTGAAGTTTCTGGGAGAATCAAGCCCCAGACCAGATTGTTAATGTCCAAAATAACAGTCTCCAGCTCCAAGAACGGACACAGAGTCTGAATATCGACATGTGGGACATTCTGGGACTTTTCTGTCCCGCCTCCAATGACCATACTCTGTGCCCAATGACCACCAGGGGCCCCCTGATGCCCTCCTGGTTTGGCCCGAGCAGCGCCACGCTCCTTGGCAGAGCTCTGGGCCTAATGAACTCATCAGCCAGCTGGAGGCGCTGGATGGAGGGACATGGGCCACTTGGGGGAGGCTAGAGGGCCAGAGGGAGACAGAGAGAGAGAGAGAGGGGCAGCCGGCCGGGGTGCTCGGTATGAGCATCGTGGAGGTGTGGAGCGGCTGAGGAGAGCTCACCAACTTGGTAAATTAGGCAGGTGCAGCTTTAGAGGAGGGCTGGAGGCCAAGATAGGAGGGTCAGCGGGCAGGAGGGAGAGGTATGGGAAGCTGAGGATAGAAAATGTAGGTCTGTGCTGAGCAGGATGGGATGGAGACATGGAGGCAAGGACTGGATTTATGACTCTGTGGTCCAACATGGAGTTCAGATGAGCAAGGTCTGATCTTGAAGTAACAATGGTCTTTTTGAGTTTGCTCAACTTTAGGGTCAACTAGTTAAGTCCTAACACCAAAACTTTAAACTGAACTGAACAGAATCATTACTGTAACAGACTTAATGATAGATTTGATTGTTTGCCTAAACAGTGATGCATTCACTTAGTGCTGTACATAGTGTTAAAACAGCACTGCAACTGCTTAGCTTAGGAAGAAACATGAACTATGAACATTTGAACTGAACTGAATAAATTCATTTAAATTAACATTTCCTCTACAGCTATTTTTTTATTATTATCAAAAAGTAACTAATCAACCTCCTACATTCGGTTTGTCAGACTAGTCTGCCTAGTTCTTTAAACGTATAACTATTTGTTCTGAAAACTTCAAAGGTTCAAAGTGAACAAACTTAAGAAATTAAATTAGGTAAACACCGGTTTAGAGGCTTTACTTTCTGTTCTGTCTATCTTTCACTTGTAAGGTAGCTTCCATTAAAAATACTGATCAAGACATTAAAACTTTAACTTCACCCAATAAGCACTTAAGACAATTAGTTGTTCTGAGAGTTGCTGTAACACTGTGTGCTTTTTAAACGTGCATGTCAATGTTTTGTCACTTATTGCTTATATTTTCTTACGTATATCCGTCATTTTGTACAACTAACAAGAAAAATTACATTTTTTAAGAATAAATATGAATGTAAAAAATGCATACACGTGCATTGTCTAAAGGAAAAATCCAATATTTTGGTAAATAATTCTTGTCAGTTGTCTTTAAATGAGTTAGATGATACATTGATACCACTCTCATGTTTGTATGCTAATTATAATCTTCAGCCGTGCTAACTAAGAGATGGGTAAACAGCTAGCTTACAAAATGCACCAGCCAGCGCCATTAAATCTTACTAATTGACATGAAACTCATTTGTTTTGTCTGATGTGTAAAAAAATGATTTCATTTCACAGGGGCCTTGTGCTTGAGTCTTTCTTTAGCTCGCCAGACTAGCCGTTCCCTGAGTTTCCAGTCATAGACATATATACATAGACGCCGCATTGAGTGGGTTGGTCATTGGTCGCGATACGTCAACGGGTCCGCCATATTGGATCAGGCAGATCTGCCGGTAAACTAATACAAGGAAATGGACTGAACTTCATAAAGCGCCTTATTCAGAAAACCCTCATGTCACATCTACATTTCAGGATCTGGTTATTATAGACACAGATTAAATGTTAAATATAAATATTTCAATATTTATCATCACAGTAACAGTGTTACACACATTAGTAGCTGTAAACACTCAGCATTAGAAAAATACATACGTTGGTTTGGTGCTTACATAAGGAGTAAACATTTATAATCATCACTTTAAAAGTTACATACGTTGTTTTTGGTGCCTGTTTGTTTCCCAGATATATTAGTGTGTGTGTGAATGGGTGTATAAGAGACATTAACTTAAAGAACTTTGTAGAAAGGCGCTTTATGAAGTTCAGTCCATTTCCTTGTATTAGTTTACGGGCAGATCTGCCCGATTTAATATGGCGGCGACGTCAACGTACGATTCAGCGCTCAATGCGGCGTCTATGTATATATGTCTATGATTCCAGTCAAAACAAATAAGCACATTCCCCAAAACTTTCTGAAATGGTTTCATACCAAAAAAAAAAAAAAAAGTAAAGTTGACATGACTTTGTAATGAATCACAGCTGACTCATTCGCTGACAAAAATATTTACTTCAAATGCTAAAGTCCGAACAACTTGTAATCCCTAATTCATGAAGAATGCAGGTTGACATGTTTACAGACTAATGAGCGAGTAAAAGATGCTTTTGTGTGAATTGCAGAACACAGCTGGGCCGTTTGCTGACTAATAACGCTTCCTCTCGCTCTCTGAAGTCATCACACTTATGTCAGCATCATCAACAAGACGCTATCATCCTGTTCGCTGCACAATCAACAAACTCATCATCCTTCCTCCCATCTCTCACTGTTCGGTCCCAAGTGTTTTTCTTTCTGCTCCCAGTGTGTGTGTGTGTGTGTGTGTGACTGCACGTCCATGAGAGAGAGAAAGTGAGCACCTTTGTGTGTCCATATGTGTCTGGGTGGCGGAGAACGCGCTGGGCGCCCTGCTGGGAGCACAGATGGTGCCGAGGCCTGCCACGGCAGCGCTCACGATGGCCACATTCTCACATGGGACCCCCAGCTTTCTGGATCCCACACCTCCTGTTCAGGCCTGAACCGACACCCCCCCGCCCCTTCCTCTTCTCCACACACACACACACACACACATAGACACACACAACGCCAGGGTCCAGGCCACTGCTTATTTCACTACTCTGGAAGAAAAGACAGAACACAACACATGGACAAGTTGGCATTCGCACATTGCCCAGAGTGTTCCCCTGTGCGTGAGTGTGTGTCCCAGTGATGTAAGTGATGCAAACGCGAGAAGAGTTGAGTTACATCGCTGTTCAGACTAACTGCTCAGCTGCCACAACTTCCACGTCTTCCTTTTTTGTGTCAAACAAACTGCATTTTCTCCCACTTCGTCTTCATTTTTGCACACTTTCATTTTTCTCCTCCACGTCTGCTCCTCTCCGTCTTCCCTTTCTGGCCTCTAATTTCTTCTCTCTCCCCTCTCCCTCTCCCAGATGCCCCCTGTGGCTCGCCGTCCACCTGAGAGAAGCCTCATACATCTCCTGACAAAGTGACTAATCCTTCCCATTTCACAGCTCCATCCCACTGCTCCCCTGAATGTTCAAAACTGTGTGTACGTGTGTGAGGTGTGTGCGGTGTGCGGTGTGCGTGATGGGTGACAGGTGGGAGTATGTCACACGAGTTCAAGGTGTTTTTTTGTTGTAACAAGCAGCTCAGACAGCTGTGGGGTCTTCTGAGCTCTGACTGATTGGAGAAATAACTCCATTACAGACGCCTCGTCAAAGCTTTAAAATGAGCTCCAGCTACACAGAATTATTTAAAAGTAAAAGTTTTTTTTGCCTTAGCCTGGAATACAATAGGATCCTTTCCAAAAAGTCAGGTTTCGAATTTGCATCTTATTTCCGCAGAAACTCTGTAATATTAGGCCTCAGCTGCATTGCTGATATAAGCCCTGCAAAGAATAATCATAACCATAAATCAGTATACTGCTTCTTGTATGTCTGCCAGTTCTGAATGATTATGGAAACCGCAGTGAGAGGGGACGTCAACTCAGACTAAACTCGTGTTCCTAAAGTGGTCTTTTCAAGATGAATCTCTCACCCTGAAATGGATAAATGAGGCCCACTGTTACAAGTTTGATCTGTTCATTTCAATAGCTTGGAAGGAACTGAAATTAAACGTCCATGGCTGAATTTGGTTTTCAGATAACCTTGGGCTTGAAATATTCCTTTAATGCAATAATAAAAAGTATTTTCGAGCAAATTGAGTTGTGTGAAAAGAAACAGTTGTCAACAGATTGTTGAATCAGTCACACTAAATGAGTGTACAGTTTTTTTGGGGGGGGTTTTGTTGTTAAGGTTACGTGTTGGAGAACCTTCATCTTATTTATACATAGAATAACATCAGCAATCATTTGAATGTCAAATCTTCTCCTTTTAGCTCTGTTTTTGGTCTCCACCACCTCCCCGAGCGAACTATCTGGCTCTTTTGCTGCTACGTGCTCCGTGCGTTCACCGACTAACTGCTAACTTTGTCTCTTCATTATTTGGCTGTTAGGCTGAAACAGCTGCCAGCTGCTGGAAACTGATGCTGGGAGAATGAAAACAGGAAAATCGTGGGCCATAAAACCAAAACACTGAGATGAAAGATGCTAAAAATGTTTCGGAACTAGTTTTCTATGTACAAGTTATCATTTGATTTATTGTTAAATTGATTAGAGGAGCTTTATTACATATGATGACGTGATTTGAAAAGAAATAATTTTTCTTAGTTCAGTTGCTTCAAGGAAACAATCCCAACTGCTCAGCATGTGAGGGTCTTATTGCCTTGACATATCTGCTCATGTTTTTCATGTTCATACAGTCTTGTGTCACTTCATGTGAGCTTCAGTGCATATAAACAACACATCCAGATGATCGAGTCTTTTACCAGCAACGTCATGACTAAACCAAACGTCATCCTCGTGACTGAAACATTCTCTGGTGACTACACCACCCTGCAGTTTCCCTCGCTGTCAGAACATCAGCTGTGGGATGTAATTGCAGCAGGCACAAACAAAACAGCCTTGGAGGGGTCCTTCATGTCTTTGGCCGAAGGCCTTACGGACTGAGGAGGGGTCCGGTTGACGCAGACCACCAAGCATCTCCACTGCTCCGTCTGTGGAGCAATTAGGGTGGTGGCCCATGTGTGTGTGTGTGTTGTGTCTGTGGGCTCCAGCTGTCAGGAGGCCTCTGTCTCCTGGTCCTGACATGTCTCCGATACACCCTGCTGTGAGTCTCTCTGTGTCACACACACTCCACGGACCCGGCCGGAGCCCACGGCGAGCTGTCCGTCATCTCACACACGTGCACAGTCTCTCTCTTTCTCCCATACACACACACACACGCTGAGTTTTTCACTGATATGGTCCTTCTGGCACTGTTGTCGTACTTCTCTCTCTATCACTCCCAGTGTGTGTGTTTTTGTGTGTGTGTGTGTGTGTGTGGTGGCAATAAGCATGGCGGTGGCTGCGGGCCACGGCAAGTCATCCGTGCTTCCCCTTATCGTTTTAATCACCTCGTTAGGCGCAGCTAGTCCCCACACTCACTGGCCACTGCCCCTCCTCTGGAACCGTGCCCTCCTGACCCAACGCCGGTGGTGCCACCGGGCACAGGGATGCATGATGGGAGGAGGACAAGACGAGCGGAGGAAGAGAAAAAGAGAAGCTTTAGACCATCTATGAAGTTACCTTGTAAAAAGTGTCGCAGATCTGTGCCACACAAATACACCAACAACAATAAATCTGCTATTACAGCATTAAAAATCCGGTCAGTTTGACCCCAGAGATAGAAAATCTTTTAAACAACAGAGGTGAGAGAGGTCTTGAATGAAAGTAAAATACGATGCACAGAGTTATTGTGTGAAATAAGCATGACATAAACCTGAGGGGAAAAAGGAACATTTCAAGCCCAAACTGGGTCTGTTACACGAAGATATTTGGGCATCGACACCCAAGTCTCTATTATTAGACTATTTGATCTGAATCTGTTTGCTTTTCTGAGACATCTTTGCACCTGAATGTGTGACAGCTGCAACAGAGTGCAGCAGGACATCTCAGTTCCACCCATAGGCGTATTACAGCCACCTGGATAAGCGCACACATCCAAGGAAAGTGATAGAGAGGTACTGTCTTTCAGTGATTTCATACAAATGCTGGACTTATCCTACATTTATTCGACAGCCAGAGTGACTCTGCAGATGAATATTTAACAGTAAAACATAAAATATGAAGCATTGATAAAGATTATACCACTGGCTGGGGTCTGGTTGGAGCTGCCTGTCATGTTTCAGATATTGATGAGCTCATCAAAGAGACATTTCCCCTCTAAACCTCTCACATGGTTTCATTTTAATGACAGCTTGAAGCCCAAAGAGCTCAAATTCGACATTTTTCCCCCTCGAAAAAGCAAAAAATGATAGAAAGTCTGAAAGATGAAGATAGATCTTTGCAGCATGAATCATCCCGTGACCTTCCTGCTTCATCTTGTGGGCTAAACTAAACTAAAAGTAGTCAGTTGTCAGATATAATAATTATCAGCAGAATGATTTTACCTGGTAGTACATTTTGCTGTCAATACAGTGCTTTTAAGTGTGATTTCCTCAATCATATGGCAGGGGGGAATACCAAAAATATATATGTACATGAAATATCATTAAAAAAAGAGTTTAGACAAGATAGAAAATTATTTTCAAAAAACTGATGCCATGTCCCTGAAAAGGATTTCAGTGAGAACACTTTTATACTTGTTTAAAGGGCAAAATACAAATGACTCCTCTAAAACACTTTCTCTCTGTGTACTTTTTGAAAAATATATATTTTTTAAAACAAAGCATGAATAGTTAAAAGACATTATAGTCTGTATCCAACTGACTCAGGGTGATTGTATAACCTCACAGATTAGTGTCCTATACATTAGAAATCATTAAAAACTCACAAAAGTGACAGCAAATTCACAATATCACTACGGAAACAAGGAACCAAATGTATATAAAAGTTTCATTTTTATCTTAGATGATACTGATATTGTATAAATCATTTCATTTGAATCATTTCTTCTTGACTTTTCTTGTTCTCTGAAAGCTAAAGAAGACACAAACAAATAGGCCCACAGGCTACGTCTGAATTTTCCATCTTGATTCCTCACTTATGTTATGTTATATTATGTTATGTTGTGTTATGTTATGTTATGTTATATTATGTTATGTTATGTTATGTTATGTTATATTATGTTATGTTATATTATGTTATGTTATGTTATGTTATGTTATGTTATGTTATGTTATGTTGTATCTTATAGGATGGACTTTTGACTTTCAAGCCAAACAGATTTTATTTTGAAAATCTTCTCTCTCTCTCTCTCTCTCTCTCTCTCTCTCTGCACTTTTAAAAAAATAAAACACCTAATTTTTGAAACCATTACTACTCACCAGAAGAAAAGGGTGCGCACGTTCACAGACCCACAACACGGACACATGTATTTATTTATTATTATTATTGTTTTTTGTTTTTTTTTCCATCCTTTATCATGCACACATCTCTGCTTTCCCTTTGCCCACTGGTCCCACGGGAGGCAGAGCGCTTGAGGGCTGAGGGGCGTGAAGAGAGAGAGAGAGAGAGAGAGAGAGAGAGAGAGAGAAGGAGGGAGGGAGGAGGTGTGTGTGTGTGTGTTTGTGAGTGTGTGTGTGTGTGTGAGAGGGTGAGAGAGGGGAGGGAGGGGGCGGTGTTAGACAATACCATTCCTCAAATATATTCCATCCCCTCCGTCCCTGAAGTGAGCCTTTATTAGTCGGGATCGTTTGGATCTTATCTCGCATATGACACTCGGTGGAAGAAAGACTGGAGGAGGAAAAGAGAGAGAGGCGGATTATCTGTGAACTGCCTTCCGATCCGTTGATTCCTGACACGGGGAGAAGCTCGCTTATCTCGCCCCTCTTTATCTCCATCTTCCACAGGCTGGATGGACGAGTAGCCCTGGCTGCACTTTCTCCACTATCTGCCCATCTCGTCTTTTGTCTCCCTCATCGCTGGGATCACACGAGGGGGGCCTGACTGATCCCTGCTCACATCATCATCATCATCATCATCACCTACCTTTTTTTTTTCTTTTCTTTTCTTTAATTTTTAATCGACTGATCATCTCTAAGACTTCGGGACTGTTTTGATCTGCACAAACATTTTCCTTCTCTCGAGCCTCTTGTGTGATTCCCATGCAAGTTCGCAGCTGAAAAAAGTAAAACTATTTTTTATTTTTTATTTCTTTGGGCATTTTTCGTTTCCTTGAGACTGAAGCTTCACCTCTGTGACATCTGATGGTTGTTTGTCCCGTGGAATATGAGTTAATTTGGAGTTTCTAAGTTGCTCTCCACATTTCTTTTGCCTCCAAACTCTTTGTCAAGGTGAGTCAAATGTAAAAAAAAAATAAATCTAAATATATTTCTGCCTGCATCATCTATTTTTCCATCTTCACGTGTGAATATCTGAGACTTTCCTCGTCTTCTAAAACGCACAATAGCTCCTCTGGTTTCATGTCCAGCAGATGTCAACATTATTTTTTTTTTTTGCCGTCTTCTGCCTCCATGCTGTCAACTCACTCCGGCCTCAGCCAAGCAGATGTGTTCATCACACTGTGACAGATGGCCAATTCTGATTATGTTAATTCACATAAAAAAAAAGGGAGTTTCTCCCTCATAACTTACATCACATTGACCTTAAAATAAAAAATAAAAAAAACCCCAACAATATCATTTTAAATCAAAAATCTGAAATGACACTTTAATAATTTGATGTTTTTAATAATCCTTCGGCTCTTTTTGAGGCCTTAGGCTTCCATAAATTAACCATAATATGAGTTTTTTCCCCCAACACATTTATTATTTATGGAGTTTAATATTATTATGCAACAAACGTAGACTATGTGTGGATTTATTAGGGGTGGGGGGGGGCTGGCACCCAAACAAGCAGCCGCTATGGGATTTCTCATATTGGGGCCTCAGGGTGGCAGAAAACATTGAAAACAATTAGATTTAATTGACATTTTGTTCTGATTTTTTTAGGATTATTTGTGAGTTTTGTGTTAAAAATAGATACATTAGAGGGAGCTTATTTAAATTGAGATAATTCATATCATGTTGCACTTCACCTTGCTGTCATATTTTTTAAAATCAGTGTTTTAATAGTTGCTTTTGTCCACAGTACGGGTTCTTAAGGAGGACTGACCGCCAACACCCGAGAATAAAAATGATGCTGAGCCCGGATCAGGCTGAAGCGGACCTCTCCTGGACTCAATCCGACCCGGAGACGATGCTCAACGGCCTCAAATCGGCTGGCTGCACCTCGGACGAACCTGGTGAGGGCGAGGAAAGGGCCAAATGTAAATCCGACCAGCCCCTTAGCCGAGAGGAGAAAAGGAGGAGGCGAAGGGCCACGGCCAAGTATCGCTCTGCCCACGCCACCAGAGAGAGGATCCGGGTGGAGGCGTTCAACGTGGCCTTCGCTGAGCTGAGGAAATTACTCCCCACCTTGCCTCCGGACAAGAAACTCTCCAAGATCGAGATCCTCAGACTGGCTATATGCTACATCTCCTATCTCAATCACGTGTTGGATGTCTAAAAAGTGACCCCCTTATCCCATCCCACCCTCTCCCCCAATGAGACAGAAATGTTTGGGTTGGTAGGTTTGGGCTCAAGCAGCATGCTGGGCGTTAATTGGGTATGGCAAGGTTGGCAGTTAGGGTCGACTGATGACGGGGATTTTTTTTAAAGATGGTGTCCAGAATTTTTTAGAGCTACTTAAAAATAAAAATAAAAAAACAGAAGGGAAAAACTGCACCCACAAAGCGAAATTGCAAAACCCCAAAACAGAATGACCAGAATAATGTATATAAATCCATACTCAGTGCAGAAATACCTCCTAATTGGCTGATATCGGCTCTGTAGCCGAGGCTACCACAGACAGATATCGGTCTACCACCTGTGACAGTGGGCTCCCATCTTGCTTTGACTTCTGGGACTTTAATTAAATCTTTGAGGTTTTAATTACTAACTTGAAATCATTAAAAAAAAAAAAAAAAGATTCAGCCTTCAGAGGGCCCACCAAAATATGAACCCACCTCATCCCCGGATGCTGACACTTTGCCATACCTTCAGAGTTGACCCTCCCCACCTAAGTGTGAGTCCAGTGTTGTAAAAAAAAAAAAAAAGTAAAAGTGCTCCGAGTGGAAAGAAAGCCTCGACTCTGAGCTCAGACCGCCCACTGAACAAAAGCAACAAGCGCCGAGTCGTTTGAGGCTGTGAGATGCAATAATGAGAAGAATGATCATTTTTCCGATGTACAGTGAGGGGAGGATGGGCTGTAAGAGCCCTGCAGGCATCCCCCCTCCATCATAAACCCCACAACACCTCCAGCTCCACCTCTAAAGGTGATGCAGTGGAGAAAATGTGGAGGGGGTTATCATGAAATACGAAAAATTTGGTTTTTAAGAACAAACTTTAATCAGATCTCCACGTGATATTAGTTGAATCCAAGCCTAATGTCATGGATAGATTGACGCGTAAAAACGCAGTCCTCCAACCGCTGCGTCAGTTGGAGCTCTGATAGAAAAATAAAAAATAAAAACAAACTGAGGGCATTGACAGGATGTAAAACGAGATAGCTGCTTTAGATCAGATAGTTTAGATGATGTTTTCCGTCAAGGAAGGAAAAAAAAAAGATTCACTGCGTAAGTGCCACTTATGACATATAAAATTGTGACCTTAATCATTCTTTTTTTTTTTTTTTAAAGTGTATGGAATAATTTATTTAATTGTGTTGAATATTTAAGGCTTATTTATTTATGTTGATATCATAGGCTGGCGTCTTTTCTGTATAAATGTATATTGTTTGTTGCTTCTATATTTTAGGCTGTGAAACTGAACTTGGAAAGTGATGGTGTTCTACTCTTAAAAATGGCACTTTCTGTTGATCCATAGCATAACTTATTCGTTTTGATGTATGTTTGTGTATGTATGTCATTATTATTATTTTTTTGATTTTAATGTCACGTCTATTGTCTGTCAATAGCAACGATAAGCACTTCAAAAAATGGGGTTCAATTACCCCATTAATGTTTATTTCCCTAAATTGTTGTGTTCAGAGGTTGCTCGGAGAATACAGATTCGGCTGCTCAAAGAGAAAAGAAAAAAAAAATCAATTTTCAAAAAAAAAATTGACACATTATGTCAAACAGTTTCTACCACCACAAGGGGTTATCATACGATTCTGAAGCAAACCTCTTTTTTGCTGTTACCAAAAAAAAAATAATAATAATAATAATAATTCTAATAATTTCGATAAAAAATAGTCTGAATTTATCTTCAATGTTTTGATGTTTTTTATTTGGATGATTATTTATTTGTCTCTGCTTTGTATTACGAAATTCAATAAGTAATTTTATAGTGAAGGAGAAAAAAAAAAAAAAAACATATCCTCTATCCAAAGATTTTTTGTCTCTTCAGGGTTGTGTAGGCTACTTGTTGCTTTATGCAGATCTTTTGTAGTAGAGGTATCGTGTGACAGCTGGTTTCTAATGGACAAACTTTTCATATTTTCCGGTGTTATTTTTAATTAAAACGGAAATACTTGAAAAAAAAAACCCACTCAATTTCCTGTCTTGAAACATTTTTAAAATAAGTTTTTTTTTTTGTGAATGAGGCTCGACAGCCGCTGCTGATATCCAGCTGATTGCAATGGATGGATGGAGCGCATGATGACGTGAGGTCCGTGCACGCGCACACGCACACGCGCGGTGATGCACATGAGCGCACGGGCTTTTACACGCACGCGCACAAGGTTACACTCACATTTACTGTACACACACACACACACACACACACACACAAAAGGCAAGGTGAAATCACAGCACACACACACACACACACACATAGGACAAGGTGAAATCAGTGCACACACACACACACACACATAGGCACACACACACACACACACTGGTCAGCAGCTAAAGGCAGTGGTAGCCTACATGTGTGCTCCTGGCTGAAAGGCTCTCTCCCTCCCCAGAGAGGGGGCAGGTGTTACTCCAGACGAGCCAAGACAACCAAATTACTGGCCGTCTGGCACCTCCCGTGGGAAACCCGGGGAGAGAGGAGGGATGGGAGAGATGGAAATTTATGAGCGAGCGAGCGCCGAGATGTAATATTGCCAAATGGTATGAACAAAAAGATCCAAATATTTATATTCATTTGTGATATATATACGCCCATTCCCATCGATTGTGCTATAAAAAGCTTGTAGACGAGTTGCAGAGCAGGAGATGTGGAGGATGTGTGAATGCTTTTATCCAGGCTTTATTAGATTATCATGAGTGGAGCTTTTTTTTTTTTTTGCACAAGCATGGCTGGCCCCAGTGGGAATGGAACCCTTCACCCCGGAAATGCCAGAGTTAAGCTGCTCCAATTGAGTAAGAGAATGCATTATGACAAATATGAAAGATTAGAAACAATAACATCTATCTATCTATCTATCTATCTATCTATCTATCTATCTATCTATCTATCTATCTATCTATCTATCTATCTATCTATCTATCTATCTATCTATCTTCAGGTGGCAGCTGCAGGTTTTATTTCTCGTTTCAAATCTTTTTATCTGTGGAGACTGAAGGTAGCATGAAATGTTCTTTCCTTTTCAGCTCAAGGGCCTCCTGTGTCACGTGTTTTTCTCTTTCTACTTGGCATCTGCCAGTTTGTCAGTCATCTGGCTGACTTTCTTATTTTACCTTCAGTGCACCCGCAACAAAGTTTGCCCGGTGACAAGGCTGCTTTTACTTGTCGGGTTCACGCGTTGGTGACAAATTCAAAGTGAGTGGCCTGATGTTTGACAGAGGAGTTGATGCTTTCTTTTCCTTCCAAATGACATAACGCTAGCCTAATAATAGTGCCTTTAAAATGGCTATGATCAATATTTTTATAATACCAATGTATCAAATGACAAAATGAAAACCCTACAGAGGGTTATCATCTGTATCTGAGCTCCCTCTCTGTTTTCCGGAGCTGTGTTAGTGAGTTTCAGCTCTTTATTTAGCTGTCTCTCCTGCAACTTTACAGTTTTGTTTCAATTTCACTGCTCTCCCAGTGTCGTCTTTGGTCACAGCGGGCAGCTGTTTTCAACCAAAAAAGCTCTAAAAATCCATTGTACACTGTCTACTCAGCACCAAACTGCAGACATACACAGTTAGCTGGTGAATGTACTGGAAAATTTAGCAGCTAAAGAGACAGATAGTTCCCTTTAGGAGCTGGTGGAGACCAAAAACAGAGCTAAAAGGACAGTAAATATTGGAATTCTAATAATACTAGATGTATAAGTGGCCAGAAACACAACAACCATGATAGGGTAGGGTTTACCATCAACCTTGTGTTGTGTTCACAACTTGTTCCTGCAGGTTCAGGGCAAATTAAAGCAATAGACTTAAGTACACTGTGTCATCATCCTGTAAATTCGGCTTGTTGTCGCTACACAACAAAGGTTAGATCGTGTTCAGACATAAAGGGAAAGCAAATTTGCATTATACGCATCAATTTAAAATTGGAACATTTGCCCTAAACAGTCAATGTACCAAAGATGTTAGCTGTAAGCAAGCTGTTTGGTTTTGGTTCAGCCATTGACTGAACTCACAACTTGCCTGAGACTTAGAGATGGTGATAGAGACACGAGAAAACAAGAGAGAGACTGGTGGGTGATAATAAAGTCCAGGGATATGTGCATGTTCCATGTCTTTCCATTGACTTTAAATGCAATCGCTTGAAAATACACGCAGTTACAGTAAAAATAAGTCACTTAGCAGAAGACCATCACTGGAATTACAAAATAAAGGCAACATTTAACTGAAAACTGGCGACTGTCCTCACATAAGAATCAGTTTGAAACATTCAAATGTTTAATAATCATTTGATTTCCGTCCGAACATTTGTTATATGTCATTCAACCCTCATTGGTCCAATTTTTTCAGACAGCTCAGTCAATGATTTTACCACAAAAAAAAAAAAAGGAAGAAAGAAAGAAAGCAAGAAAAGAACGGCAATATGTTGCATCAACAGATTGTCCTCTTCAGAACACAAAACAAGCTCTGCGATTCTGGCATGCTGTGGACGTAGACTTCTGCTCAAGCTTATTGAATGGAGGAGTCCATCTGTACGTCGGCCGTGAAGCACTACAAGGCCATTTGTGCTCCTCATCCCAAAAGCTTCCGTAGCATCGGTCCTCTTCAATTTATTCTTTACAAACCCCCAGAAGGGGCAAGGGAGGAGGAAAGTGACAGGCGAAGCCCAAACGGCTGAGGGCACTGAACAGCCTGGCTGACAGTGTGGCCGGTGCATGCTTGTATATGTGTGTGTGTGTGTGTGTGTGTGTGTGTGCGTGTGAGAAAGTACCACGTTTCACCACAACCCCCCACCCCTCTTTGCACTGTGGGCTTATGTAATGGTGGAGGCCGTGGAGTGACCATATGTCAGGAGGTGTGTGCAGACAGCAGGGGATTATACAGCGGCCATTATCAATGTTTGGACATCCTTCTCCTCATCATCATTCAGGTATACTAAAAGCCAGGGAGGTGCACACACACACACACACACACACACACACACACACACACACCCATTTAATTCTGAGAGCTCACTAGCTCTGTGTAAATTGGACAGGGAGAAAGAGTATGACAACAAACAGCCATATGTTCGCAGTACGAGGAACAACATTTGGAGCTTTTTGTGCTGCCTCATTTTTTTTGCCCTCTCTTTTATTCTCCACGTCGTTGGGTATTATGGAAGTGTTCATGTTCAAGGCGAGAACTCCCCCGTCAATATTGCAACTCTGCCCCCCCCACTCCCTCTTCCCTCTCTCCTAGAAATGAGTGTTTGTGGGAGCGCGTGAGGCGTGCACATCCTCTGCGTATGTATGTGTGTGTGTGTGTGTGTGTGTAGTATGAAGGGTGCTCGTGCAGCAGAAGTACAAAGCCTGGTCCATGTGTTGAAATGCAGCCCCCGGGATGGGCCGTATTATCCCTGCCTACTTCACCAGCAGGGTCCCGGGGCTCGAGCTGGCTCGTGGCCCTTTGTCTCCAAACAGATGGAAATGGGCAGAGGAGAGGAGAAGTGGAGAATCAGAGAGAGGAGGAGGAGGTGGAGAAGGAGGAGGGGGAGTAATAGAATGGACAGGGGAAGGAGAAGGGGAGGGGATGGGAGGGAGAAAGAGTCAGTCTGTTCTCATTAAGTGCTGTATTGAAGACGACGTCCCCCCACAATGCGTCAGCAGCCGCGGATGGTCCCCCTCTCATTCAGACTCACGCTCGGACCATCTGTACCACGGGTCTGTCATAAGGTGTGTGTGCATGCATTAGGCCCCGGCACACGGCCCAATCTGGCGAGTTAAAACAGCAATATTCATTGGGTTTCAATTTGGTTAAGATCTTTTAAATCCAATTGTTTGGCCCTTTGTTGTGGACGCCTCATTTGTTGTGAGTCACCGTGAGTCAGAGAGGGGAGTTTATTCACCACCCTGCTGTCTCTTTTTGGACTCTCAGAGGGCACACACACACATACACACACAGAGCCAAGATGGAGCTTTATAATTACTGAATCATAAGACATTAAAAATGAATTATCTCTTGAACTTAATCTCCTCGTTTTATCATTGCAGAACAGAATGGTCAGTATAAGTGCGGCAATTAATGTCTATTTTCAGTCTGTAGATTCTTTTCTCAGTGAACCGATGAATCATTTTGCTCTCTACGATGTCAGTTTTTCCGGAAGTTCCCAGAAACCCATGAAGACAATCAGTTTGAATTCATAAACAACAGAAAATATTCATGTTGATGAATGTTTTTTTTTTTGCAAACCAATCTTACTTTTTAGTCGATCTTTCTTTCTTTAAAATTAAAGAGCAGTTTTTGTACTTACTTAAAAAAACAAAATGAGATTTGGGTCCCTGTGAATTAGCTAAAAAAATGTATCAATTATCAGATTAAAGTGCACTTTAATGGTGCATATGACTCCGCATATTTGCAGTCGTTTAAAAAAATCAAAGAGCTTATTGTCACAATTAGTAAACCTAAGGCCTTCAGGGCCCCCTGAGGGTTTGGAGCCCTGGGTCATTTCCCCATTTTAGTAATCCAGTCTTGGTTATTTGTGACTATTGTGTTATATGTGGTTTTTATTTATATTAATACCTTTTTATGCAGTATTCATGTCTTTAAGAAGATTTCCAAAGCCCCCTACACTTCTGTTCTTGTTCTTCTGCTGCTATAATCCCCAACATCCCTTTCCATTTTTGTTAACTAGAAATAAAAAAAGCAAATATAATCCATAAATGTACAGCATGTATACGTTTTATAATGTCATTCCATCTCCGTAAGCCATCCTCAAACATAACCGTACAGTATGCCTAGTTGGGATTGGGCCTTTAAACCTAATCTGTCACACACTGGATGTAATTGGCCTCTGAACAGAGAGTCTCATCTGGCTGACTGTAAAGATGCTCTGAGAGATCTCACATTCATCCAGCTGCAGACTGGATCTCTGTGTGTGTGTGTGTGTGTGTGTGTGTGTGTGTGTGTGTATGCATGCGTGTGGTCTCATAAACTGCATCTCTTCCCACTTCGTCTTCATTTTTACGTGCTTTCATTTTTCTCCTCTATTTACCAAAAAACCTCTCTAAACTCATAAACTCCGTGTCTTTGGGGAGGGATCCATCCATCTTCCGGACACCAAATTGAATTGATCTCAGAGCCCCCCCCCAACCACCACCACCACCACCACCTTCTCAATAGGGGCCATCTGCGCGCGCTTCCCGCTTTGAATAAACATGAAAAAGTGACAGCACGTGCTGCCGCGTTGATGCGCGTGCCTACGACGGTGCCTCGCGCTCCCCATTCAGCTGTGTAATCTGATTACATCGCTTTCGCGGCAGCTGATTGATTCACACACCCGGGCACGGAGGTCTTTTGTTTACTTGTAGATAATATATATTGATTAAATTTATTTTTTTTTTAATTAACTTTTGGACTTTTTAGCTGCAGAATTACTTAAAATAAAAATAAAAAACAAGCAGACTGACAAATAAATGCATGATTCACGTCAAAGTATGCTTGTATTGTTCATTTTATATCACTGGAGGTGTCAAATATATAGAAAATATTCACCTGTCTGCCACATCTAACAGTTTTAATGTGAATTTTGAGGTGTTCAGGTCGTGTAATGGCGGCAAAGTGCCACATGGTGGCGCACTAATCTTAAAGTACGCCGCTTGAAAGCTGCTGATGCAGACATTCTGAGATGTTTATCAGAATGAAGATAAATGAAGCTTTTATGCATCTTAAAAGTCATTTTTAAACATATAAATATGATATTACTCTTAAAGTCTGAAGCCTTACTAATGGAGGATGTTGATATTGTTCACACACAAACATTCACAAACCTTTTTCCCCCTTCTTTTTTTATATATGTGGGATTGTAGAATTATTGATATAGAATTAAACATCCATCATCCATCCTCCATCCCCCACCCTTGACACAACACTGCTGTTTATTTTGCTCTCCATGGGGAGGGAAAGGGGTCGTGTCCCAGTCATGACCTCCATTGTGTTCTGGAGGGGATGAGATATATCTAAGGGTGTGTGGAGTGTGTGTCGTGGGGGTAAGGATGCAGTTCAAAGGAGGACAAAATATTGATTCATATAGAGCCGTGTAATTGCCGGAGGCATCTGTTGTCTTGTGGTTTGAACTTTCACGTGTGTTTGGAGTCTGAATGAACTGGTCCTTTGTCTCCCGACACAACAGAGGACGAATGGCAGCGACAGCGGAGAGATGTGAAATCAATCGTTGGGGATGTGTGCTTTAATTGATTTTGTTTAACCTTTATTTAACCAGATATACTCATTGAGGTTAAAGGTGGCGTAGTGTAGGAATTAGACATTGTGTCGACTGTGAGATGTTGTTTCTGTGATTAAACGTAAAGAAAACGCATCATCAGTGTGTCAATTTCACACTTCTTTTTTGTTTTTCATTCAAGAAAATGCCTCATACTGACTCATACCATCAACCAATCAGGCTCCAGCATCTGAGAGGAACTTGGTTTTCACTTACATTTAAGAATCACTCATTTATATAAGTTGTCCCTAGACTTTTTGTATTTTTGACAAATTAAAGCTCAACATTGTGGGAGATTTGTTGATTTACTTTCTTGCTGAGGAGTCTGCTGGCAGATGGGAAAGTAATCTTCTCACCTAACTTGAATCTCTCAAGATGTCAAACCATTCTGTACGACAAGGCAAAACTATTTTCACAAGAAAAGATAAAAAAAAAACAGAGGGGTTTAGGACAAAGAAGTATAATTTTCTGCAGCACAAATGTGTCTCTCTGCAGTCCTATCCTGTCCATTGTTTTCTGACCCTCAGATTTATCTTGTGACACCTAGGAGGGGCCCTGGCCCTCAGGCTGGAAACCACTCTTTTAAATAGTCTGCATTGAAGAACAATATTCTCCTGAGCCGCCGTTTACACAAAAAAAAAGTCCAAAATAAATACATCTCTTCCTCTTTTAGGAGACACTCGGCCAATAAAACATTCCTGTATTTCACGTCAGTGGCCCCGGAGCTCTTCCTGTAACATTTTAGCAGCAGCTGAGAGTTTGTCTCGAATATCAAATATTGCCACGTCCTCTGTTATTTAAGGATTAGAATTTATTTGACAGAAGAGAGGAACTGTTGTTTACGTTCCAGTTTAAGAGGCTTCTTCAAGGCCTCAGTGACTTCTTTGTGTCTTTTTCACTAACTGTGTCCAGACCAGATTGCTATCACTCCACTGTTTGTTTTGTTGCTTTGACTGAATGAGTGAATGACTGGTGGCATCACAGACAACTGTTTACCTTATTCAGCTTCATGAACTGTGACAAAAACATTGCCTGTGTGTATGTGTGGGTGTGTGAAGACCGAATAGACTGGTGCTTTAGTTCTTGTTGGGAAAAACCTTTGTGGGAACGTCTTTTGCAAAGTTTGTGAATTTAATACAACTTTATATAAGTAATGATATTTAACGACAAAACAATTCAACCACTAGAACCTTTATTTTTGTAATATGCGCTCTGAACTGAAAAGTGTCACGGGACTTCATAATAGATCCATCTTCACTTCCTTCTTTGCAGACAGAAGATGTTCCAGTTTCCATGGCATCAACTATCTTATTGATCGCTGTCAGTTTTTCGCCTCTGACACGTGTGACATCTATGCAATGCAAATCCAAGACTTGTTGAGGCAACAGCAACTGTGTGAGATCCTGTCCATCTGCTTGTTTGGAGCGACATCACTGAGCAGACAAATGGCCTTTTTAGGAGATAATTGTTTGACATCAGAGTATATTTGCTGAGACGGACAGCAACAGTCCTCACGTCAATACTTTGTAATGCATTCATCAACAAGTCAAGAGTATTTACACACATGATTTACATTTCCTCATGTTTTGCAGTAACTTTTAAAGAGGCTTTTCTTCAGGCCCATTTAATTAATCTGCACTGCTGAATGCAGGGATGCTCAATTGCCACTTTAATTATGAATACAGCACCTTTAACCATCATTCTTCTAATGTGTACATGTGGGGACGTTAAGTGTACAATATGAAGATATGATGGCGCTGTGTGTTCACCTTGTTAAAGCCCCTTTTTACTGCTTTTTTGTTAGTTAACTTGGATGTTTAAGCTTCACTGTACGGAATAATGTATGTAAAGAGTTTGACACTAGGAACTTTGTCACTCTGTATGATGTGGGAAGAGGATGCAATTTAACGAATTTACCTTTAGATTTTTGTAGACACACTTATTAAAAGCAGATTTTATTAAAACAAATATCACAAGGGGGTCTTTAATTTGATATTTTGGTGTGCTATATGCTATATAGCAACCAATTTATTGGTTTTCAACAGAAAAAAAAACACATTAGGACATCTAACAATCATCTCCGCATATATACAGATATACATACACATACTTTAAATTCCTTCAGGCAGACGATACAGAGCCATTGGTGCAAAGGACAAATAGATTCAAACACAGTTTTTATCCAAATGCAATAGTCAGTGTGAATGCTGCCAAAAAATAATGTGCACAATGTTTTTATGTAATGGGTGTATGCTCCTTTTAGCATATTTAGTATTTATTTTGATTTTAGCACATGTTTAATTTTATATATTTTAGTACATTACTAAAGGTATTTTTTATTCTCATTTATTCTAGTTATTTTAACACTTACTAGTCATTTTAACGCTAGGATTTTATTCATGTTGCACTGACTGACTAGAAGCACTTTCAATCTCGTTGCACCTGTGACAATGACAATAAAGATCTATTCTATTCTAAAAGGAAAAAAATGAACATACTGATATTAGATTAGATTAGATAATACTTTATTTATCCCACAATGGGGAAATTCACTTGTTTACAGCAGCGGAAAAATAGTCAAGGAGGGAAAACACAAGTGTACATATTTACAAAAAGTACTAAAGTAGAATGTGCAGATTTAAGAATGTGCAGATTTACAAAAAGTACTAAGGTAGAACATAAACTTAAAAAACAAAAACAAAAACAAACAAGAACAAAAAATAGCAATGGTTGACATGAACAAGAGACTACAACATGATCAGGTGCAGGTGTTGTAAAGTCTGTGATCTCTTGTGATATGTGTGATCCATACATTTTTGATAAATACCTATTGAACCCAGCACATCACTGTGATGATGGCTCAGTCTGCAGCATGTTCAGCTCTCCTTGTGTTTGTAATGTTGGCAGTGTCAAACCGGGGGGACCTCCCGTGTTGTCGACACCCACCTAGCGGCGTGTCTGCGCACTACACCCCGGTATTTGAGAAGCACTGCCCCCTGTGAGATTCCTGACTGCCAGGGTGATTCCTGCAGCTACCAAAGGGCTGCTTCCTACTGTAGCCTACCGTGTGCTCTGGGGGCAAAGTATTTTATAACCTCTGGATAAATTATCAACTACGGGGAATGATATCACCGCCGATAAAAGGTGAGTTTTTTTAATTACGCAGCAGATAGTGTCGCTCATATATATCCTGCAGATGTTAGTGTGCGGGCTGACAGGCTGTAATGTCCTGTCTTCATTCGTTAAGCTTACACAAAAAAAGAAATACGTTACCGTGTCTACCTGTGTTTGTACACACACACAACAAAGGCTGTTGTTGTTGTGTTAGGCTGAATGTTTTTTATTTAAAGGAAAGACTTGGGAACACGCCCTTGCTGTCTTTGCCTACCTGTATGAAAGGGAATGCTTTCAACTTCATTTGTCCTTAAAACTGCGGTAACGCATAACCACGCACCGGGGGAAGTTAACCGTGTTTGTTAATTTTTTAGCCACAGTTTCGAGTTTGTTACAGTGTCAAATATACGCCTTTTTTTCCTACCAGAAACTCACTCGACACCTAGTAAAAGTATGTTTCATACGGTTGACTTGGTCCGCGTCACCCCGGCTGGTGCACCGCAGCTCAGCTGTAAACTGTAACCTGCGGCGGCGGAGTTGACGCGGACGGATACGTGGTGAACACCCCCCCAGCCTCTGAAAACAACCGGGGAAGCCAATAAAAAACACAAAAAAACACCAAACCCTGCTGCCTCCGGTTTGAAACCACCGTGGTGTAGCTTTGGGTTTTTTAAGGAGTCGCAGAAATAGGCTGCTGAGGTTGTGAGGGGGGGGCTTTCAAGGCCACGGTGCAACCAGGGAGTTTCCTGCGTCTAGGTCCGCCAGCCTGTTGGGTCACAGGTAGGAGCTGGGCGTGTGAACCTGCTCTGGAGCTCCACCAGACTGCACACTGCATAATTTATGCTTAAATTATTATACATTTGTCTGACTGTCTCAACTGTATTTCTTTATGTTTATGTCTTATAAGATAGTCCCCGCCATGTAATGTTGGTTAAAGCAGGTGCTCCTGTAGCACGTGCACAGTGTGGTGACGTCAAATTAATAACCGTTAACTGATTTGAATATCATCTTTATTTGAAACTTTATGTGATACATTTATTACAGATTTAAGTGATAAATGTTGAGCTAATGACTATTTTCCCTTTAATAATAATAATAATAATAATAATACTAATGAATCTGCTCATTATATGAGCTGTTAATCATTTGGTCCAGCAGTAAAATGTCACAAAAAGTGTGTCAAAACCAAAATATAATGTATTCACAGTGATATGAATCACAGAAAAGAAACCAAAATATAATGTATTCACAGTGATATGAATCACAGAAAAGAGGCAAATCCTCATATTTGAAGAGCAAATGTTTGTTATTTTGCTTGAAAATGTCAAAAACAATCAAATTATTGCTTGCCGTTATTCATTTTATGTCAGGCAAACATAAAACTGTTGATAACTTTATTAACTGATGATAACTTTATTAACTTAATCCCTTCTGAAGTGCTGAAATATTACACATAGACTGCTGGAGTAAACCTCTGCCCTTAATTTAGACCAGTGGTTCTTAACCTTGTTGGAGGTACCGAACCCCACCAGTTTCATATGCTCATTCACCGAACCCTTCTTTAGTAAAAAATAAAATATGATTTTTTTTACTGGTGCACAAAATGAACCGTGCATTAACATCACCTTGTTCAAATAACAAAACCAACACAGTGCACGAACTCACAACAACTTACCTCAGTGTGACTTCTGCTGTTGCCTTTGAGAGACCAGTTCAGATATGCGTGGCTTCACCTTGGCAAGTGCCAGTCTCATGTCATTTTCACAGCAAAGTCTGTTCCTTTTCTTAGTTTTTATGTCCAGCATCCTCGAAAACGATTGCTCACAAAGATATGTTGTAACAAATGGTATAAAAAATTCCAGGGCGGAGGCTCCACCGAACCCCTGAGGCCGACTCACCGAACCCCTAGGGTTCGATCGAACCCAGGTTAAGAACCACTGCTCTAGACATTTTTTATTATTTCACGCAGTCATACACGAAGGTGCTACATATATTGTAGTGTTGTTGCTGTGTAGTAGACAAGTGATGCCAGGCTGACACTTGGTGACATTTAATGACTTCTTCTATCCGTGAATTATGCAAAACGATCAGGACGTCTTGTGTGTGGATTCTTCTTCACTTTCAGTCCCAGAAAAAGTGGTTCCGGTTTGCGCGACAGCCGCGGAGAACGCATTGATAGAAATGATGACACCTGTCAAGAGCTCTTAGTCGCGATGCTTGAAAACGACATGTGAGTGAGTGGTTGCTCGCTTGCAGAGCATTTAAACACACTGGTTTCCAGGATCGACGTTGGACTTCGTGGCTTCTGTTTATACTGCTGTGTCAGAAGTGGGGGGAAAAAGTTGAGAAAAGTGAGTCTCTTGAGAGGAAACAGGCAATATGTCAGTGTCAATTTTTCCCTACTGTCGTGTTTTTCAGTCCAACTATGAGCGTGTTCTTGTGACATGCAACATCAACACAGCCACGACTGGAGTACTTGAGATGAAACAGTGATACCTCAGGGGAAAACTGCGGCTGCACAAAGCGACGTTCACCAAGGTAACATATATAAAACATAACCATACATCACAAGAGAGTATGAAGCTGTCGAAACACTGGTAGTATTATCCAAACATTAAAAGTAAGGCGGATTTTCAACAAGTTTTTAGTCTGGAGTGAGTTTGGAATATAAAAGCATTATTTAAACATAATGAATCAATAATCCATAATGAGATTTTGCTGTTTTTTTGCCACATGATGAACAAACCATTATTAAGTTAAAGTTAAAGTGTTTCTGCTGCCGTTGTAGAGCGGAAAAGTGAAGATAGTCTGTGCAAAAATAGGCCAGAGGAAGAAGAATCAGTCGCTAACGAAGTGTTAATTAACGGTGTCGCCTTTGTTAACGTTAAAATGTGACAGAATGTATCGATGTTTTATTTCAATCTGAACAGCGTGACTTAAACTTTCTAAAAATACCATGATCTCCAGTGACCATCACCACTGAACATCCATTATTCTCTGTAGAAATCATGTAAAATGATGCATCGTCACATTTTTAAGCTTTCTTCAGTGTCAGACTAATCCAGTGATAAATGTCTGTAGACTCGTTGTCCTGACTTTGTCTAACTCAATGACCTCACTCCAGCTGAAGCAGCCGTCAACAGTTGGTTTATTGACCGTCCACTCTGAGCTCATGCGGTTGCCTAGTAACTCCAGCTCAAAAATGTGACAGGTAAAGGCTAACAATGTGGATCAGGCTTAAGGACTGTGGAGTCAGTGTTAGTGAGTACTCACTGAGAGCAGATGGAAACTGATAGCGGTCGGTAATTACCGCTGCACAAAAGATGCATGTTAATGATCAGTCTAGTCAATAACGAGCAGATTCTTATAATCTAGTCTGCTAATAGAGACAATCTGTCTGTCTCTGCTGCCGTGTGCCTCATTCATGACTTTACAGGAGACCTCGGGGGTTAAATTCAATGTCACTCGGGAATGTTGATTGAATTCCAAAGAATTAATGGCCCTCCTTTGCTCAGTCATGGACAGCAACACAAGCGAGCATGTGACCGGGCCAGACTTCCACAGTGACTTTGTTTTCATGTCTCGGCGTGTCTTGTGACTGCGGGGTAGCCTCCTCTCACGCTGAAGTCGAAGTGTTGCCGTGAGCTCGTTGCGTGCGGTGCGAGGAGACGTGTTATCATAGTGATTAGCAGCGGAGCGGCGAGGGCGTCATGGTTACGGAGGGATGGAGAAAGCGATATGGGGACGTATGAGCTGCAGAGCAGGTTCATTATGTTTTTATGAATGGCAAAAGTCGCACTGCCGAGTTATACAGAATAAGTTATTAATCTTGTTAATCTTTTTTTTTTTTTTTGGCATGTAAACCCATCATCACATGTTAGAGAGCTTTCCCACGGAGTAAACACAGGTCATGTACGCCATTAGCTCTAAACACTGATGAGCTTTTAATAGCATCTCTGCACAGACTGGCATCTGTCCAACACCGCGTGCCGTCTATAATTCAGCCCCGATGATTTCAATCAGCGTGATGAACATTCGTCTCTATTCTTGCGCTTGCGTTCTTATTCTTTCCGAGGAGGGAAAGTGTTGTTTTGATAGCGGATCGGCTTAAAGAAACTAGTGCTGGAATGGTGCGGGAATCAAAGAGGTGCCATAAAAGGCTGCTGGATTTCAGGATTAATCCCCGCTGAGTGTGAATGAGCTACAGGGGGCTTTTCGCTTCGACTAAGGAAGAACGGATGAATGGCCTGCCTGAAAGGCGGCTTCCAATGCAAAACAGAATGGATCATCTTATCTGCTTCATTAGATGCTTAATTTGCCGCTTTACAGAGGGAAACAGGAAGTTCTCCTCCTGCTCTTTGCTTGACTCCTTCTCATACAGTAGGGAGTCTTCAGAGGTCAGTGTGCAGGGCAGCACCTCGGCGGTTCAGTGACTGTAGACGGGGACTGCAGGTTCAGCCCGTCGGACTCTGAATGTTTGTGTCCTGATCGCGTCGTTTGGCTTTCCTCAGCATGTTATGAGGTCAGTGAGTCCTGCAAGCTCTGAGTCAGCCGTGTGCTCGAGTTCCCCTAAACATCTTCACAAATGTCAGCCTCATAAATTACTCTTAATCAGCTCAGTCTGCAGCTGAAGAAATGAGTGCTAACATTAAGTTTTCTTTAAATAAATACTCGTGTTTGTTTGCCTCTTTAGTTTGGTTCTTTGTGGCTGGTTTGATTGGAATGATTTTTCTAAGCCAATAATCAATATTTTCTCATTTAAAAAGCGATATATTGCCTTTTTTTTAACATATAACATAACAAACAATCATGACACATAACCTTTAGATTCATTTTGTTGTGGGGAGTGGGACATCAGCTTGTCAGAGCTGGTGGACATGATCTCAGACCTAGTCTGGCATTTCTGTACTGCAGTTTGTTGTTATTCATTGGCCGTCATATATATAATGCTGATATATCTGTAATAATCTTATATTGGCAGACGTATCAGCCCTGGCAGATCTATCAGTCTAGCTGAACTATTATTAAATACACCTGTTATTGTCATGGATCGTGGAATGACATTTCTGCAACATCACCTGGAAACTATAGTAACAGTTAAGTCCATCCGCTTGTGAATTTATCCCCATTCTCCTTTTTAATATGACCTCTTATTTGATATTATATTATATTACCCTTTTTTTTCTGCCTTGTTTGTGACACAGCAGGTCCAGTTTCCATCTTGACTCATAACGCTCATAATCAGTTCTTTACGTGGGACACCAGAGAAGCTCAGGTTCATTTAGGTGCGGGCATGACTCACTGTTATTCACCGGAATTTCGGGCTGGAATTTGATCCAGCCGCCATGAAGCATGATGATGATGCAGAAGGACAGTCGCCAAAACCGATGACACAGTCACGTGACGGTCTGAAGCCTACAGCTCTTGGTTTATGTGTAATACATGAGTGTGAACGTGAACCAGACCAGCATCCGTAGCATGGTAACTATCAATGAATATGAGAATAATGATGTTTGAGATGTTAGACTACGCGGGTGTCAAAGTGTCGGTATTTCCATGTATTCATTTGAGCTGTTGATAATTTAATATCACGGAGTGGCGACGCTGATGCATTTATTGGACGCGAAGTGAAAAGTGCAGCCGAGCAGCACTGATGTGTTTATGGCAGCTGACAGCACATGCCTCGTGGCCGCGGTGTAACTTTGCTCCAGCTCAGACATGAGCACAAGTATTTTCTCGGGCTGTTTAAGCAAGAGTTGTTTGTGTACATCTCCAGTTCGAGGCGCTGGATGTTTATTCTGTCGCCGTTCCTTGAGTCTCAGGTTGTTAGACCTGTTAGCTGATGCGTTTTATTTAATTTTTTCATTTTCTAGAAGCGTGTTTTGTTGGGGGGGAATTTGAGTCTTGTAGTAAAACGCCCAGGTGTTATGTTACCTCAAGGAATTTAACATAGATTTGACACCCAGAAGTTTTCCAGAACAAGCGAATAAAATGGCCATGTACCCTTCATGCTTGGTCTCTGTGATAATTCTGCTCTTCCTCTTCCCTCGCTCCTTGCTGCCTGTGTTCGCCAGGACAAACAGACAAGCCGGCAGCTCAGCGGGGGTCTTGGATTACTGTGAAGAATATACCAGGGCTCCACGACCCCCCCCCTCCCCTCCTTTGCAGAGTGGGGGATTCCTATTTCAGCTTCGGACTCTCTGCAAACTTGAAGTGGTTCCACTTACCAATTTTCTCTGGCATGGCAAAGACAGAAGCCACATGTGAGAACACCCGCATATCCTGTTACACTTCAATATAGCTCTCAGGGCCTGGCATCTTGTTGGGTTAGTAGTGAGCATGTTCAGGACTGTGCCGTACAGCGCGGAGCACGTGAAACAGAAATGATGTGCGGAGACGCCGAGCCCCGCATCTCAAGCAGGAAATAATCGATCAGCGTTTTAACTAGCTGCTGTCTTTACTCGCGGCTGCACTCTGACTGAACCACGCACTCATTTAACCCTATTAATCCCTCATTTAGCCGCGTGCCCTTGCTTTTAAGAGGATTAAAACAGGTGATGGAAACGTCTCTGTGATTGTGTCCAGCTTGCTGAGCAGTCATTATTCATTCGGGAAATTCCTGCAGTATTAGCAGTGTACTCCTGTTTCCATCCTGGTATAAGTACACAACCCCCAACTGATTAGATTTTATTGTCAAATACACCACCTGTTTCTTGGTAACCAGCAGAGAAAAACAGACTTCTTTTTTGGGAGTTGAGATTAAAATTAAATTAAAAAATCTTAGTGAGCATTAGAGATGCTGGTACCTGCATTTTGTTACCTTTCTAATCGCCTGTACCAGTCGAGCTAAGCTACATTCTGTAATCAATGCAGGGTTGTGCGGCGCTGTGTTCGGGTGGAGTGTGTGCGCGTGTCTATATGTGTTGAACGTAACCGCTGCGAAACAATCAGGAAATAAGTTTTTATTTTGCCGATTTAAGCAAATTTATCAAGGACCGCGCTCCCTCACCCTCATTCACTGTCTGTGTCACTCTCTTTCAAACCTTCACACACAAACCAAATGAAACCTCTTTGTGTCACTAATTTGCAGCGTCAAAATTGCGAGTCAGACACAAATTTAGAAGCTCTAAGTTCTGCGGAAGTTCTAAAAAGTTCTGAAAAGAAAGTCATCCGTTCGAGATGTTCAGCAAGTTTCTCATGTGAGCAGGGGCTTTTTGGAAAGCTCCATCAGGATGAGTAAAGCGGCTAGCTGGCGACGAGGCTTCGGAGAACCAGTTGAGGGAGGATTTGTCACCATGTGAGGATGATTCAGACCTTTTAAAAATGATTTGCAGAATGAGCATGACCAAATATGCAGTTGCGCAACCTTCAAAGCATTTTCAGGAGTCTCCAAGAGTCACGCAAGCATGCAAACACACACACACACACACACACACACACAACAGAGTCACTCACAGATGTGCCGACGCCACACTCCTCGGAACTGGGTCATACTAGATGTTTTGTGCCACAGTGTATTTTTGGACCCAGGGATGTGTGTTTCCCTCCAAGTGGCGGATAAGGGCTGCAGGTTATGCACTAAATCTGGCTAATTGACTCCCTTTGCTGGAGTCGTGAATGCAGAAATGCACCGTCTTTGCCAGGGAGACGGTTTCGCTCAGTTTCTCACCACCTTTAAGGCGACTGGAGCCATAAATCAGCCATAAATCTTAGCGCTCGAAGCCTCGCCTGAGAGTTTGAGGGCAGGTTTCGATCGGGAAGGCGTACTGCGGCTTCAGAGTATGTCAGGACAAAGTGGTGGTATGAAAGAGGAGAACGGGAGGCGTTTGAAGCACTCTGGATGATGGATGCAGATATTAGAACACAGAAATGTGTTCCCTCTTCTCCTAAAATACTGCCGATACATATAACATTAACCCCAAACGCGGCATCACTTGACCTCAGAGTGTTGTTTGAGAGAGCCCTCTGGTTAATATCAGCTCCGATTTAATATCAGCTCTGCTCCGTGTAAGGTTCACGGCTGTTTAATGCCAAGTGTAGGCGGCCTGCCTTTAAAGTGCAGCGACGTGAGTGTGAGCATAAATTTGATTTAGGTCTCTCCAAGTTAACCTGTGTATTTCACACCTCACATTTTTCATCTCACCCAGAGCTGTCTGAGAAGCCCTGAGTGTGTATGTGTGTGTGTCTGTCGTGCAGGTGTTGTTTACAGCACGCCTTGGGCTACGTGACTCACTCTTCTCTCTGCTTTTGTGCAGGTACGCTAACGTGAGCTTTCCAAAATTCGTTTCATTCAAACACCTCCGTCTTCGCCCGCTCCGACTCTGACCTCACCGAATCAAGCGCATGCCTCTGATCAATCACTGCTTCCCCTTAATGCGATCTTGAAACCCTCCACCTGCTCACACACCGTACATGGCGTTAGTCCGTGGATTCACAGACCATTTAATGCTCTAGTTGGCTCCTGGTCTGCCCCATCAGCGTTTTTTACTGCATGTCCATCCTCGGGGGGGAAAGAATGCAGCTTGATTTTACTGGAAATGACTTAATATAGGTCCAATCACCCAACGCAATTCCCCCCCCTGTAACGGCCGTCATCACAGCATTATGAAGTGTCTTGGATAAAAGCAAGTTGAAGTATGTATCCACAGAAGTGTGTTTACTCGGTTACGTTGATGGGTGGTGTTCGTATTTCTAAACTGTAGCATCACCAGATAGGAATGCTGCACAGAGAGAAATGAAGTCTGATTATTTAAATGAATCTGAGCCACAGTGACATGGTACAATTTCTAATTGTTGATTATTTTTGATAAATTATTTTGTTCCTCCAGCCGGTGTGAATATTTGCTGATTTTGTTAGTGTTTCATAATTAAACTGAATATCTATTTTGGTCAGTTTTTGATAAAAATGCTCCTCTTTTCTGTCAAATAAGTAACAGAATTTAAACCAGCAGATTCAATGATAATGAAAATAAAAGTAATAATTGTTATTTCAGCCCTGAACAATTTATGTACAGAGTGATATTGTATAAATTCTTGGTTTAAAGGTCCAGTGTGTAGGTTTTTGTGGCATCTAGCGGTAAAGTTCCTGAACACCCTCGCCTCACTCAGTCCTTCCTAGCGTGAAGGAGAAACTATGGTGGCTGCAAAACTCTATCCCTCCCTATCCCTATCTACAGTCAGTGTTTAGTTTGTCCCTCCTGGGCTACTGTAGAAACATGGCAGACGTGACGTAACGTAATGTAATGTAACAAAGTGACAAAAACATTTCTTAGACTTAGAAAAAATGAAGCCACAAGTGATGCATGTATTCATTTAAAACCTCCTGAGCGTCGCAGCCGTGACGTTTGGCTCAGGAGAGTGGTAATGAAAGTTTAACATGCATTATACTGATATAATTAGCCGTTCATTAAAATTAATGACTCGTAGGTAAAACAAGGACATACTGTTCGGAGCACTTCTGTGAATTTATTTTAGTTTGCCATCACGCCTCCCTGAGCCTCGCTTCCAAACTGCACCGCACCTCCGTCTTCTTGAACTTCTCCTGCGAGAGCAGCTTTTATCTCTGCCACTCTCTCGCTGCGCTGTCTGTCTCAAAGCCTTGTCAGTGTCGGGGCTTAAATTGTTTGCCGTGTGTCAGAGACTTAAATCTGCCTCCGAACAACAGTTGTCAGCCGTGTGGGAATAAGAGCAAATTGCTGTTTCACAGTCGCAGCGCTGCTTTTATCTGGGACACTCAGCTGTAACGAAACCTCCTGAGAGCTGCCTGTAACGTGGAGTGTTGTCACTGCAGGTTTGTCGCGAGAAGATGGCGACTGTAAAGCAGCTGCAGATGCACACAGGCATGATGCATGATAGGTGCTAACAGATACCAAATGATGGGAACAGATGTGATGAAAGAGCCCTTAATGATTGATTCTTTAATGCTCTTCAGTCCATTTCAAACAGTCTCCCTCTTGTTGGCTCCTCCTGTGTCTAACAGTCAAACATGGGCAGCTTTCCCAGACATTTCACATTTTGAATTCAAATTTCCCGTCTGCCTTCCCTCCAGGTTGATGTTTCCTCACCGGGCGCCCCCAGGGTCGCTTTCAAGCCTGACTGCCGACAGCTCGCCACCTCTGTCAGCCTCCTGAGCGAGCCAGTCGATCGCCTCTAGCTCAAACAAGCGTCTGCCATCAGCGGTCCTAGCCGAGCGGCCTCCGTGTTGCCCCCTCCGCCCCTCGAGGGCCAGCTGCCTGGGCAGGACTGTATCACCATGGACACAGAGTCCACCTACTCGGGCTATTCCTACTACTCCGGACGCTCCCGGGGATCCCACAGGCACGGGTAAGACTAAATCCTGCTTTGTCAGTAGTTCTGTTTCCTCCTTATAAAGCTGAAGGATGTACTTGTACAATTAGTAGTGAAAAACATCGGAAAGATTGAAACAAAATAAACTGAAGAGGAAGAAAGAAAAGGAACACATCCAGATCTCCTCATATCTAAATGATAAAATATTTCATCTTTAATGTCATGCACCAGTTTTAATTTTCACAGCTGTTGCTATTGAGCTGAAGTCGGTCCGGGGCATGATTGAGAACAGATCATTCATAAATTGATTTAAGCTATAAAATCAGTTTTGTCTTGTTAGTGGTGCGTGTCGTGCAGTTTTAAGCTTTGTGGTTGAATGTTTTTTTGTTTTGTTTTTGTTTTTGGCTAAAATGCACCTTGGGACTTGTAGTTCACCTCGTTTTTGAACTTTTCTCTAAAAAAAAATAAGATATCCTTGAACACAGTTGCTCATATTTCTGCTGATGAGAGTTTTACCAAGCCGTCATATGTGTCTATGGGGAATAAAAATAGGACCTGAATTAGCTCTTGCAGCTTCACTCAGCTGTAATTTGCTGGACCAAAGTGTTTGAATTTTTTTTGCGTATGATCTATTTTGTCTGTTATCTTCACTCCCTTTCTTATCTGTGGATTTCTACGCCCCCCCCCCCTCAACCCTTCTTTCACTGCACACGTCCACCCTCTGTCCTTCCACCCACCTCCGTGACCCCCCCGTCTCTCGTGTATCTCCGTCTTCCTCTCTGGTCTGGCGTGTGTGGAGCCCGCAGCTTGTGTAGTCGCATTAGTCTGTCAGCGCTGGAATGGCTGCGGTTGACAGGCCTCAGGAAGGCAGCGGGAGACAGGTGCCGAAGAGGCCTGACTGACTGATGGCTCAGCGGATACGCTGAGAGCCTGAGAGGAGATGAGAGGAGGAGGCTCTTGTTCCACAACAGCCCCTCCCTTGTCACCCCCTCCTGCTTGTTCGCCATATATCTCTCTCTCGGCCCTCCGTCGCCGCTCCCACTCTCGCAGCCACCTGTTGCCGTTTAAGAGACTTTGTGTGTTCCCCTTCACACTTTACCCTTCTTGCTTCTTTATCTCTTTCCTCTCCTTCTCCTCATCATATCCATTTCTTGCTCCCATGTGTCCTTTGTGATATGAATGCAGCAGCTGCCCCCTTTCTTGTTCTTGTTCTCGACCTCCCCTCTGCATCGCCTTCGCCTTCGCCCCCCCACCCCCCTCCTCCTTTGATGGATTCCTGACTACTCTCCGAGGATGGGTAGGCGCAGGCGTATCACTTGTTCCCTACTCGCTCGCATTCCCCAGGACAGGAATGTGCCCTTGTAGCTCAAAGTTACACGGAGCAACTCTCACTTTGTCGGAATCAAAGACGGGGTGAGAGGTTGGTGGTTTGGCTCCTATCCTGCTGCTTCTCCAGCCTTTCAAGTGAGTGACAGCAAATTGGAAAGGACCACACTGACATGCACGCCAAGTGCCTTTCCACTCCTACCATGACTTTGCCTTTGCCTCTGGCTTCTGATTTGATATTCAAAGAAAACCAAACTGTTGTCTGAAGGTAAGAGGCAACAGATGCAGTCACGTGGGAGTGTGTTCGCACCCAGAATAATCACACCGAGTGTTTGTACGGGTGTTTATTTGTGAGTCAGTCTCAAACACAATTTGTCAGGATATAATAGAAGACTGGGATTGGCTTAGGCTTTTCATTAACAGACGGTGCAGAGGGTTTTTTTTTTTGGAGTTGTGTCCTCTTGTAGCTGGCTTTTCGCCCCCGTCATGTGTCAAACAATCCTCCTCCGGTGTCCAAGATACTTCCACAAAATATTCCCCTGGCCCTTCAGTGATGGCAGAGCAGCAGCTCTGTCCACGAACACGACTCTGTGCCAAACGCAGAGACAAAACAAGCTCATGACAACAATTTCTTTATTTGCAAGCTTCTTAATCCCTTCGGATCACGTTCAGTTGCACCGGAGCAAAACACTAATTCCCAGGAGAGCCTTCTTAATTGTTGGTATTACAGTGAAGCCTGTGCTTTTTTAAATTGTTTTTATTTAAGCAGAATCCAGAGCTACGTAATTAACTGTGAGAGAAGAGCGTTAATATGATTTTCACGCCTTAGTCATAATATTCCATTACCACATGACTCTCACAGTGTCAAGAGACTGTCATTCAAATTAGGTTGTGTGTTTTTAAATGATTCTCACTGGGAAAATCAGAAGAATTTAGTTTGAATTGGTGATTTTAAAAAAATGAAAAAAGATCTGATATTATATCAATATTTCTGCCTCTCTCTTGGAGAACAGGAGTTTGGTATTGAACCACTTCAGTTCAGTTTTCCTCAAAAGTTTCCCCAAAGCCTGCCTCCTTCACTCAAGTCAATTCTTGAGTGTTTTAAACGATTATAAAATTGCAAATCTCATATTAGCAGCTGCTCATGTGGAAAATTGGATCTTTTGATTGGTATAACTCCAATTATAGGGCGGCGCGAAGCACTCGCATGGGACTCGGTGAGTAATTTAAACTAATTCATTCATAGTTGTGGTACCACTCGGAGGTTTCTTGGATGATTCTCCTCATAGAGGAGTCGGTTCATACGCGCCTTATATAGATATGTGAAGTTATATTGAATTATATATTGAAGTTGATTTTACTGGCTTAATCGGTCTGAATACTGTGATGATAGAATGTAACGATGTCTAGAATATGTCAGGGTTATTAATATCTGAATTAACTTTTACAGACAAGTGTGATCCCTCTGTCCTCTGACGACACCGTCGCTCAAAGATTTGATGACAGATCTTCTATAATACGCTTAAAATGTGCCAGATTTGGTAGCTGGAGGACTCTCCGTGCTGACCTCTCTGGACTACTGGGACACATCAGCAGTGAGAGTGTGTTAAAGCGCCAGTATGCTTCATCAGAAATACTCGTCAGATTATTTAAAAGCTCTGGAAACCCCCCGTCCCCCTTCCCCGTACACTTTTTTCCGATTGGCAGGGGAGCGTGTGTGACTTTCCAAAGCCGACAATCCGACATTCACACTCACTTGACGCAGCTATTGGCCAGCTGTGCGGAGATTAGGCAGGAGCCAGCGTTTGAAACTGTCTCTCGGCTCTCTCTCTCTTTTTTTTTTTTTTTTTTCATTTTTCATGTCACATTTCATGTGAGCAACCAAGTGCAACAGTATGAATGTCTTCCATGAGAGAGCGACTGAAAATAAGCTCCATTCACGATAACTGCAGCCAACCTCAGACTGCAGACATCTCCCAAACCACTTCTTTTCGAACATAGCCTGACCTTTGTGTCGCCACATTGTGTCACCTTCCTGTCGTGTTATCTGTATGAAGCTGAGGAGCAGCTTATCACACCCACTCTCCAACTCAACCATGAGCCGTCACCCGACTTCGAGGTGCCTATAGATAGCTTCTTTTTAGCACCTCTGTCACACACTTGATCCCTGGTTGCATGCTCCCTCCCTTCCTCCGTAACACATTTATGGCTTTGAGTCGACCTAACCCGGTGTGTGGTTGTTCAGTTTTTATTTGGCTTCGCGACTCTACCCATTTGGCCGAGGCCGAGCCATCCACCGGCGTCTTGGCTCGGATGGGCCGTGTTGACACAAATCTCCGTGTCACACAGGTGTGTGGGTTGCCCTGCCAGCCCAAAGACGCAACAAATTGGTCCACGGACACTTTGACGTGCCATGTTAGTTGGCTCTTCCATAGTCGTCCTGCCATCCGCTGTCCCTCTATGAGAGGTGGAGAATGCGATCGCATCCACGCTCATCCTCAGGTGGTAGAGGGAAACGAGGCTTCCAGCGCTTAATTGGCAGGACGCCGCCGCAGCTCGCCAGGCATTCTCTGCCCTCACAGGACCTCCCCCACCCACCCTCCCATCCTCACTGTTCCAAAAAAGCCATACCCGTTTCAGGGATCCACGCTGGAAGTCAAATTCCATTAATCAAATCATAGCACAGCACGTTGTTGGAATACCAACAAGCCGGCTGCATGCTAATGAGGCAGGAAGAGGATGTGGGAAAGGGGGGAAGGTGTGTCTGTGTGTGTTGTGTGTATGTGTGTGTTGGGAGCAAGGTTTCCACATAGTGTGATCACCCCAGAAGCTTGCTGAAGGGGGAATGAGAAAACAGGCTGGGGGAGGGGACGGGCTGGTAGACAGAGGCCGATCTGTTCGAACCACTCCCTGGCTGCCCACAGGTCTGCTCGCCTCTCTTATTTCCTGTCTGCGTGCATCCGCGCATCCATCCACCGCACGTTTCGAGATGCCCGTTGTTTACAGCTCTCTCGCATCGTCTTTGCACCTCTTCCTCACACGTCTGTAGTCTCGGTGAGATCCAGGCGTTGCTTTACCTTTTTTGTTCTCTGCGCTCACGGTGAATCATGCGTCGCTGAGATGCACACGTCACACGCGGTCTGTGCACAGGACTCACATTCACACATTGTGTGCTCTGAACCAGCCAACCTTTTTCAAATGAAGTACTCGTGACTCCTTAATGTGGCTGATAGGCAGTGATTTGTCCTTCTCGGATAGTTTTATTCTGAGGTTTTTTAGAGGCCTGAAGAGGTGAAAATATCAGTAATTCACAAGAAAATCGACAAAAAACACGTAGAAACATCATAAAGAACTTTAATTTATTTGACAAATACATTTTTCTCATTCCTGTGGCTTGCATTGTGCCTCCTCTTTCAAATAAATAAGTCAAATGTCATCTTGGGACACCATGATGGGTCCTGACCCTGTTGCAAGCCTCTCTACGCCATTGTCAAACAAACAAATAATATTTCATGCTTCAATACACCAACGACTAAAGGTAGGCAAGGAGAACTGATGTAATGTTGTTAAAATTGTAACTTGTTCAAAGAGTTTTCCTATTTTGCTACAACTTGCTTTACTTTCACTTCACTTCCATTCAGTTTCTGATTTCCTACATTACCCAGATTGCTTTGCACTTAGAGAAAGCTTTGCGCTAATTAATCCTGTAACTATGAACTACTTTTTGGTGGTTGGCGAACATAGCGTTGGAGTTTAAAGAAAGAGCAGGACAGAACTACTATCATCTGATCCTTGAAATCCTTGAACCTTGAAATGCAAATTTCATCCCCAATATCACATTTTTCAGAAAGAGTGGAGTGAATGTTTCTTTTCATCTGCTACACTCTGCTCCGCACTGACAATAGCTCTTACCTTTCTCTTACTTTTCCCCCAGAGCTGCTTGTTATTCTGCGGATGACTTGCGTAGGATAGCTGCCTTGCGAGCCCTGCTGCTCCTCCCAGTCTCCCTCTCCTACAGCATTCCTCCCCAATTAATAATCATAATCAGTGACAGGCTTTGACTGATGATCACCCCCGCTGGAATAACCATCGCTGCAGTGACGGCTGTAGCTGTAATAATATTTAAAAGGATAACGATAACTGTAATATATTTAAAGGATTAAATCGACTTCCTAATCTCCTGGATTTATTAGATGAAAACACGTCAGTCACTCTGTCAGTGAGAGAAGTTGCTGCAGGCGATTTGAACCGTAGCTTTGTCTTACACATTTGAAACATTACTGTTGTGATTTTTTTTTTTTTTTTTGGGTAGGAAATTGTGTCCACATTCAAGAGGAAGTACAGGAATAGAGGCGGAAAGCGGACTGGTTAACACCCTTTAATCAGAACACTTGGATCAAGTGCAACTCTATGACTGTAGCAGCTCCACCGCTGTCAATCATGCCGAGTCCTCCATTACCCCGGCAGGCAGGATATCCTGCACATTATGGTTATGAATTGTTATTGTGAGAGAGTAGCATTCAAGGGTCACGCGAGTATTGTGTTTGTAATTCAGTTCAGTCTAAGGCTATTATCTGCATGAGCAACAGATCTGATTTAGCTGTGTCAGACTTTCATGGTCTCTGTCAAACATTAAAGCTGCTCTAATCAATATTTTCCGTTCCTCTCAGCCCTGTGGGGTGTCTTTCAGCTCATTGTTTTGTTTTTTTAGAGGCTGCAGCTTTGATATTTTGGTTCACCGGTGTTTACAGATAGTTAACTAAGGAGTTTGTGGAGACCAGACTAGAGTTGCACGATACCCACGGTATACCCGGTACCCTGCGGTGCCAAATCATAACCGTCGCTACTATACTAGAAATTTTACACGACGGTACTACCGTGGATTACTATACTACCGGTGCCAGTCTCCGCTACATAGCGGCCGCCTCTGCTCTCCTCCCGGCTTCTCACTGCATGCTACTCCTTTGTAAACAAACCAACATGGAACTGCAACCGAACTACACAGCTGCTGAATGATTGGCTGTTTGCCTGTTACTGGTGACGTCCAGGGATATGATAGGCTGTTTCCGCACGCTGGGTCCGCCCGTCTGTTAGCTGATTGGCTGTTCGTGTGTTTCTGCTGGCAAGAACGAACTCCGCGAAGACAGCTCCGCTTCGATAGAAACTCGCTTCAAAACAAACAACAAGCTAAAGTTCTGTCTCGCCCAGACACGAGACAACACACTCACCATGGCAGAAGCACCGGGCCCGAGCAGCGAGTCTGCCGTGGCGTCTTCGTCAGTGGCAACACTAATTTTGCTTAAAAAACAAACGTCGTTGTTTCAAACTAACTTGTACAAATACATTGCAGTTTATAAAAATAATAATAATAAAAAAAGGCCGCAGTATCGCGATAATACCCGGAACCGCGATACTTTGTCTACCATGACCGTATAGTATCGTGGTTACTCATTTTAGTATCATGACAACTCTAGACCAGACCAGAGCTAAAGGAGCGTTACATTCATCAGGTGGCCAGAAACGTGACTCTAAAGTAATGCTAATGTTGCTCTGTGTATACTAAATGTGTATATGAACACAAGTGGCTAAAAAACACAGTTAATTCAGCTTTAAACCGCATACGTGCCAGCATGGTGTGCTTGAGTGTCTTAATGGAGGGAGCACTGTGCAAATCTGATTGGTTACACTCCTCTTGTGGCTCCTACAAAAGAAGTGATTGCCGTGAAACAACATGCTCAGAGACAGCAGGAAACTCAATTAGCGTTTAGCAAGACAACAGCATCTCGAGATGTCCTTTTGTCTTCTTCAGACGTGCAGCCGAACTTGACTGTATGACGTCTCTTTCATTCACTTGACGTCCAATATGTCTGTCCACTGATCTCTTTACACCATCTCCTGCTTGTGATATCTATATGAGATCCGACAGTGTCTGTCTGTCATTCAGTCTGAGCGCCATCCAGCAGCCAACACCTGGGGAATACGACTGCTGTCATGCAAATTAAAGTTGAGATATTTTGCTGTATTAGATCACAGAGCAGTCTTTTTGTGTCACCGGCTTTGCTCAATTTTGATGCATGTGTTCAGCTCGGGCTATAAAATACTCTGTGTATTATGTCCAAGATGTCAGCAGCTGGAGGGGGAGGGAGACGGATGAGAGATTAGCCGGAGCTGCTGAGCTTTTCTGCGGTAATGGAGCTGCAGAGCGGGCACCGTGCCATGTGGCGCTGGTGATGCTGGGCGGAGGATGTGGAGACCTGCCGTTGACTCTCTATACAGGATTAGGACTGTGAGTGCAGGGGGTCAGTCTGGCTAATGGAGCTCATATGTTACGGACAGAGGGCCTTGTAGAGAAAGAGAGAGAGATGGAGGAGAGAGAGGGGGTGGATAGAGAGAGACGGGATGTAGAGGGAGGGGTTATACTCGTTCAGTCATGGGAAAATTAGACTGAAACAAAGCGTTATTTAATTGTTCTGGTCTTATCTGACTCAAACAGCAGCCGGCTGCTTTCATAGTCCCCGCTTCTCTTTGTATGTTCACTATGTTCATAATATGCAACTCTGTGTGTCTTTACCAGCTTCTTTCTGTGACTCGTCTGTTGTTCATTAAGCTCTGTGCTGTAAAATAGGCTGCAGGATATTTCTGGTTATCGTAGATTACATTGGGAAACAAGGTGCAAAGACTGTAGAAAGACAAAAAAATTATTTCATGTAGTTTAGAGACTCACGATAGACATAATTTTCTTTTAAGTAGTCAAAATCAAAGAAGTGCAGACTGTGATATCCTGAGTTTACATGGGTCAAGTGCCAGAAACACTTGCAGCTGTATACACTGTATATAACCTTAATAATTCTGATGACCATTTTTTAACTTTCCAGATACATTATGCATGTTTTCTAGAGTGGGGAATCCACAGAAAATTATTATGCAATAATTTTAATAATCGATTAATCCATTAATCGTAAATCCCTGGTTTCAACTTCTTAAAGGTACAGTGTGTAAGATTTAGACAGCCCGATTTACAGGACATGGCAGAAATTGAATATAATATTCACAACTATGTTTTCATGAGTGTGAAATCATCTGAAAATAAGAATCGTTATGTTTTTGTTACCTTAGAATGAGCCTTTTATATCTACACAGGGTCATTTAGACTATTTTCTAATATTTTATAGACTAAACTAATTATTAATAATAATAGAAAATAATATATATAACAATTTAATATATTATCAATCATGAAATCATTATTTGCAGCCCTTGTTTTCATGTAACTTCATCTTTAATAAGTGAGACTTGCTACACTAATGCTAACTGATCATTGCTTTTTTTCCCCCTCTGTTTTACAGGGAGCGGAGCCGGGACCGCCACAAGTCCCGCAGTAAAGACAGCCGCTCAGAGAAGTCCGTAACCATTAACACGCCGCCCGCAGAGCCGCTGCTGGGGGACTCGGCTGTTCGGGGTGAGCAGGTCCAGGTAGGGCTGAACACGGCACCGTCTGAAAACACTGCTTGAACACAAGCCTGCAGATACACACACAGGATCACCTCACAGTGTCTTGCTATAGGTCGCCTCATGGATGCCTCTAGGATAACTCTGCTAGTCTGATTTATCAGGCATTTAGAGCATTTAGAGATTTATCAGCCGCTAGTCAAAATGAGTTGGAATGATAATCGGCCTGGGCTGGGGCAGGCCATCTGGTATTTGAGGACAAAAGCCAGAAGAGCCAGTCCACTTCTGGCAAGGTCTGGGCTGTCACTTTCAGGAAATCTATTACTGACAAATATTTGCTACAGGATGTGAATTGGAGCAGGTTGTTTCTCTGCTCAGTGCAACTTTTGTTTTATCCCATTTGTCAGAGGCAGACACTGCGTTTTACTGCGGGGAGCGGGTCAATCGATGGTGAGCCACAGTGCAGTGTAGGGAGATGGCTTCACTGGCCCCTGCCAAAATGGATCAGACCGAGACAAAACAGCAGCTTGGCAGTTTTCTGACTGCCATTTCAAAATCATGCTGACTGACAAGCTCAAACGATCGATTATGTGATGGATTATTTGAAGGTAGGAAACCGGTAACAACTTAAATAATAACACTAGTATTTGAACACTGTAGGCATCAGGATGAGTTGGTTTGGCACGTCGCTCTTGCCGATTAGACAGCGCACCGACTTATTTTCATGTCAGGTAGCAAACAGCCGTGTGATTATGTCTCTTGGAGTGAGATAAAAGGCAGAACAAAGAAAAGACTGGTCCGATCAGAGAGCTCCGTGTCAGCTGGGCAGGTTGGCTTCATGCTGGCGTGTTAAGACGTGAAATCCTCTGCAGCACCTAAAGAGATTCAGAGCTCCAAAACGACTGCAGCGGAAGAAAACAATGAGTAAGAGCTAATTTGTTACCTCAAGTTCCGTGTGGTGTTGTAGAGTTTATGATCCTCGAATAAAAACAAGTGTTCAGTGCTAATAGGTTCTTCCGTAAAGGATGACTAAGAGTCAGATTGGCCGATTGTTATGACTGAATACGGCTGGGTGAGTCTCAGGAACAACTCCACGAAGCTCAGTTGTTGACCAAGAACTGGACGATCCACACGTATAAAGGTCATTTAAATGAATAAATTATACAAAAGCAATCTCGCGTGCATAAATTCTGCAGTGTGAACCAGGGAACTGAGGTCATCTGGGTCAGTTTCAACATACTTGTGATGCTACAGGTGATAGACGTAGTTTGTGGTTTGTTGTCACAGTTTACAGCATTATATTATATATTATACACCAGCAGAGTGTTTCTTGTTGGATTTAAAGCATCCTAGCCATGTTGGGGACAGTCACAAGGCCACACAGGCTTTAAGTCATCATTCAGCATATTTTTCAAGGATGCAACAATCCAGTATCTTGTGGATTAGGCATCATGAAGTTTCGTCATTATGTAATGTAATGTTTCCACTCAAAATTACAGTAATTGAAGTTCCTGGATTCATGTTGTCCTTCCTCCTTACTTAAGTTAGGGGGAAGGATCAGCAGATACTCTAAGTTGACGTATCAGAATCTGTATTTTTCAGATACATTTTAGCATACTTAAGCAGTATAACTGTGAAAGACAAAAACCTGGGCAGGGACAATGTGTTAGTTTTCTGTTCAGCTTTGTTTTATTACGGATTTCATGTTTCACACTGAACTGAACTTGATCTGTTTGCGTAATGCTCAAAGACACGTCGACTCATTCATAGTTTGGGGCTTTCATGCTTTTTTCGCAGAGCAGTTTGATCAATTGTCTGTCATGTGAAAGTGTGAAACATGCACGGTTCTTCTTCCAGCGTGCTTCGAAAGCAGGAATTTCAACACTCGCTGCTGGCGAGAGTCAAACGCTTTTAATTAAAGAGCAGGAATAGAGATTTTTTAGCACACGGACAGCCTCGGCTTACCCAAGACTGACCTGCTCTTTTAGCCAAACAACTGTCTGGCACAGTGGCCTGCGTCAAGCCCAACATTAAGCCGCCGGAGGGGAAAAGCAACAAATACAAACGCGTACAGACACTCCAACGTTCACCATCGTTTACTGACCCACTTGGCACTTTCTTCCCTGATGGCAAGACTCGTTAGCGGGGTTTTTTTTTTTGTCTGCACAGTGCGTCTAATTTTAACACGTGACAGGATTTGGCACAGAGCACAGCCATCCTTAGTATTTTGCTACTTCATGTCTTATTCATGCCGTGGCCTGCAAGTAGTGCTGATGACAGGGCGGGGAGTGTTTGGCTTTAGTTTGGGTAATCAAGGCCACCAATTCTACTGAGAGACAGGCTCAGCGCAAATCCTCATACGCCCGTGTGTGTGTGCTCTGCTCTGCTCTGCCGTCTCACATATGCTTCAGTATGTGAATGCTCTGCGTCTGTGTGAGTCAGTCACGTCTCTCGGAGTCTAACTGTGCAGCACCGCGCTCATTACTCCACTGCTGGGACTTAATCAGAGTCTTGGCTGACAGCGCGGCGCATCGCTCCGGGCAGGGATGTCCTCACAATCCAGCACAAAAGTTTCTCATGGCTGTGATGTGTCTGTGATGTTTCAACACAGGATTTTTTTAGAAAAGCAGAGGGTTTGCTCTTAATGTAAATGTATCTGGGTGGGGGAAAAAAAAGGACTGGAGGTTCGGGGGAATAACAGCAAACGAGGCAGAGATTTGTTGAGAGGATTTTTCCTGCTGTCGAGGGATGTTGTTTGTATGTGTAAATTTTTGCACTTGGCAACAAGCCTTTAAATCTCGAGGCACGTTTATAGGAATAGTTAGACATTAAGGGAAATATGTTATTCCCTTTATTGCCTCACGCTAAATATAAAGCTGGAGCCAGCAGCTGGATAGCTTAGCATGAAGACTGGAAGCAGGGGGAAACAAATACAGTCCCTCCTACCGGTAGCTCCCTAATGAACATGTTACATCTTGTTTCTAGCAATGACAAGTTGCCATTGCACAGGGGGTTATGGGCCAGACTATCTCTTGGCCAGGCCCAGTTGCCAGGCAACTGAAGTTGCTTGTTTTTGTAAGGAGTACTAAAACGAGTTGATTAATTAGCTTCAGAGGTGCTGGGAGGGTGAGTTTGTTCATTCAGACAGAATCAGACTAGCCTTTCCACCAGTCTTTATGCTGAGTGTGGTTTCTTCTGTCTCATCTAACGCTCGGGAAGAAAGAACAAAATGCTGCACTGTTCCTCTTTAGCTCACCAGGAGAGAGGGATTTCTTATGAATCATACACCTCTTCTTTTACGATCGCTCTATATGTTTGAGCAGAACCCTTCCAGCAGGTTGCTCCAATTTCAGGAGGCAGGCCAAAGCTCCAGGCTGTGTGGTAATGTGCGAGTGTGAGAAACACACTTCAGGTGCTCTCGTTCAGCAGTGAAAACTTTAGGTGGGAACGAGCGGTTTCGGTCGATGTCTACGGGAAATCTGCCTCTGCTGTATGTTGCTGGCTGGGTGTTTGCAAAGGACAATGGAGGTGAGTATAGCCTGGACTGAAGTATGGACCTTCTATAGGTGGACTGCCACTAAATAATGTGGGTAATTGGGTCAAATCATCCTGCTGTTATTGTTGTTACGAAATTGGATATTGGAGCAGATAGCGAGAAGAGCTCAGGTCAGTGTAGCAAGGCAGCTCTGCGGCTTATTAGTGTGATGTGAAGTGGCATTGTATGAGGTGTCGAACAGGAGAAATGTGATACGTTTAAACCATAAAGCATTCTTTGAGAATTAGCGCCTTCCTATCCCAACAACTGGAAGGGAGAGAAAGTGGAGCCGGGTTTATTTTTAGATGTTTAGGTGCAGTTTAGAGCTGGGGCACTGTGTGATCTGTGGGCGAGTGCGGTGCGTTCGTTGGTGTTTGCAGTTAAAGACAATTTGGCTCGGATCCACTTAAGCCTGTCTGATTTCTTATGTGTCTTCACTTGCATCCCAAATCTGTCATCTTTCCTCTTAATCAGCGCAACCACAAACATCCTGACAGACTGTTTCCAGTCTGAAGTGCTGACTTCCAAGCGGAGTAAAGGCAAACCATTGTGGTTCTTTCTCATGAGTTCCAAGTTAAACAAAACACTGAACGAGCCAGTTCTTTCCAAGTTGCACAAATTCCCCTAACACCCCAAACCTCCCTCTGTCTCACCTTCCTCTCACCCTCCCCGCAGCACACTTCGTTCAATCCAACGCTGTTTTGTAATCTCATCCTTGCATACTCACGTTGGACCTCGGTGTAGCAACAGCAGCAACAAGTTTGCCGTGTCACGACGGTGGACCACGGCACAGGTACGACCGCCCACCCTGATTCGCCATGTCGGGCTCTCTTGGAAGAGGCAGAGCAATTGCGTTCATGTTTGGGATCTCTCACCCGCGGAGAGTGCTTCTTGGCTCGCTCTCCTGTGAGACAGAATCCCGCCGAGCTTCGCGGTTATCCCGGTGCTTTGTGTGTGTGTGTGTGTGTGTGTGTGTGTCTGTGCTTGTCGTAAGCTGTGTGCCACCACCAGGCTGCAAGCTCAGTGGGTGGGCAAGTCAGGAGAGAGAAAGAAAGATATTCTTAACACTTCTCGACAGTGGATTTGGGCGTAGGTGTTTTTTGGGGTGTAGATTCTTTATTGGTGAGCTGACAGTGGAAAGAGGACAGGAACTAAGAGGAGGTAGAGAGAGATGGGGAATGTTATGCAACTAACTAGACTCGGAACAGAGCACCTTGGGGTTTATGGTCATTGCCTTGAACGCTTAAGCCACCAGAGTGCCCGCTGGGGAAGTTTAAGAGCACTTGGAGATGAACTTTGTGGCTAAAGCCTCCAGGTAAGGTCAACACGATCAAAGAATTCTTTCCTTTCTTGGTATTTTAGGACAACGTGACATGAAATGTGGTTCTAGAGGAATGACGTAGCAACCACCCACAGGGCTCGTTGGTGAACTGCTGCTACAGATACAGCTGATTAGGGTTTGACCTGAATAGTGGACAGTTAAAGTTAAACTTTATTTAATTACATAGCACCTTTTAATTCAGCCCAAATGAAAACAGAAATAAACAACAATGAATTGAATTTTTTACAAAAACAAATGAATAAATATAATTTGGCCACACGGTGATAAAATGTTAAAAGTAAATAAATGTTTTAAACACAAAGAATTGTCACCATTGACTTCACTGCATTATTAAATTAAACTTAATGTAACTCTGGAGTTTTTCTTATTGTCAACAAATTCCACCAATGTGTTCATCTGTCAATATTTTAAAAAACCTTTCATCTCTAAACCATCAGGAATATGTTATGTTGTTTTAACGAGGCTAAATAATTTCCTAAAAGAAAAAAAACAGCGTTTATTTATTGGGGACTAATCCACATTGAGTGCTTTAGTGAGCATTTGTGGGTGAGTCTAAATAAATGTCACAGTGTGTGTGTCCATGGTAATGAAGGAACATGTGACCAGTGTGACTCATTTTTAATATTTGTGTTTTTAACAATGGAGCTCTATGGCACCGAGGAAGTATCAGACATAAACACACAGCACTCATTCATTGTTGCTTTTGGTCTTTAAATAGAAATTTGTTGACTGTAAGGAAATTATATAATGATATTTATCCTTGACAGACGCACTGTCAGCTTGTTGTTCTACGGTTAGGTGAACAGCTTTCGTCTTAGTTTCCACACACACACACACACTAACACACACGCAGCCTTGCCAGTGGCAGCACAGCGACACCACGGTGTTCACTGGGTCAGAAGGAATGGACAGAGAGTGGTGTCGAGGCAAGAGACGAGCAGAGGATGAGTGAGGATGCCTTCAGGGGAAGATGGAGGAAAGGAAAGGAGGAAGGAGAGAGAGCGAGGGAGGAGGATGATGGGAGGGAGATGTCTTTTGTGAGTGTAGTGATGGCTCCTAATTTTGTTTACTCTTCACTCTGGACTCATGTTTATTTACTGTACTCCTCCTCTCCCTCTCCATCCATCCATCCTTTTATCCCCCCCATCCATCCCCGCTGCTGTCAGCATATCCCATGTCGTCTCACCCCCCCTTCAACTCTTCTCCCTCTCTCTTGCTCTCTGCACTCTGCCTCTCGCTCTTTCTCCATAACATCTCTTATATTATGTGGCAAGTGAGCGCACAGTCCCATACAATGCCTCCTGAGGCATCATGGGAGAGATTTCTATATAAAGATGGATAAAGAGGGGCTGGGCTGCAGATCAGGAGAGAGTGAGAGAGGTCAAACACACATACACACACACGGATAGATCGGGGTAAGGGAAGCAGTGACTCAGTGCAGAGGCGATGTTTGTGCGAGCTGGACTCAGCTAAAGTTTGGGCGGTTGAGGATTTCGGGATGCAGTCGCCGACGGTGATGGAGGCGGGGGAGGAAGTGTTGCAGGTGCTGGAGGTTTGCGAGACTGTAGAGGAGATAAAGGAAGTGATTGTGACCACCATAGGAGAAGACTCTATTACTAACTCGCCTCCAGTGGCTAGCTCTGGACAAGGGACCAAAACAAGCCAGGTAAGACAGAGGCGAGCAGGTACCAAACCTCTAACATGGTTAGCTGTCTGCTTTTGATATGAGGTGTTACTGAAACTGACGACTCAGACATGTGAGTGGTGGTTCATCGTGTTCAACACATTTTGTGCCATTCTTTCCTTCAGTTTGCTGCTGCAGTAAATGTAAACGAATCCAGTCCAGTTTGGGTTCACTGTTTTCTGATGTTTTATAGAGCCAACCAGTCAAACAACTTATGATTGGAAGGTTTTATTGCAGCAAGCAGCAGAATACAGTTTGAGTTTGGCATCTGGGCTCCGACCTCATCACTTTGAGGAGCGATGAGCAAATATGCTAAAACCCCCTCCAGAGCCTGCAGGTGGGTGGTGATGCTGATGCAGGGCAGCGATGGCATCGGCAGAGCAGAGGGAGAGATTTTAAAATAAAATGTTCGTATGGCTATTCCTGCTCTGAGTACACATGCGAATAATCAAGTGATCGCTTGCTGTACACAACTCGATAAATGTGGCTTCACCGAGCAGTCGGCCACGACTGCAAAAACAATTAATAGGACCCCAGAGGGATAAACTGGCTCTTAGAATGTAATTCTACACGTACACGCCCAGGTTTTTGCATCAGTTATCTAATACTAATACTCCATAATCGTTACACCAGATTCTTTGTTTTGCTAAATTAGAAGTTCCCTGTTCCCCTCATGATTCCCTGACATTTCTGTGAATAATCCATTTGAACCATACTGCAATTTACTCCTTGATCAAAAGCTGCTCAGCTGTCAGTCTCCCATTGTCTCACAGTCACTCCTTTAAGCCGTGAATTAGTCCAGGGACTTTTTTTTTTTAAGTGCTCCCCTTTCCTTGTCCTGACAAGTTCTTGGCAGCTTCGCACGCTGTCCGCAGTTTGTACAAAGGTGGTTTTAAATGGCTGCGAAGAGCTCTTTGGGGATGTGTGTTGCTGTATTTCACACACACACACACCTTGCCTCCCAGGAGTAAGTAGAGTGCACTTGTTCAAGCACTGAGCAAGGGGCTTTGTTTGCAGCCCACTTATAGAAAACAAGCTTTTAGTGGACATTTGATTTCCTGTGAGAGACAACAACTGTTATTTATACTCAGGTGGAGAAAGAGAGCAGAGAATACTCTGTTGAAAGCTTTGTAAATGCACGCTGGCTGACAAAGCATGGTATTGCACATAGCCACTGTGCTATATATACCTGGGCACAGTTGCAAACACACATATACATTGTTCGGCTATCTTGTACTAAGGTATCTTTTCCTTACTGCTCAGCTATTTGTGAAGCTCAGGTCATCAGCTGCAGAGTTGTTCTTTCACTGAGAAGCAGATTAAAATATTCTCTTGTTGTTTTTTTGGCAGTAACAGCTGGATCTGTCATACAATTTATCATCAAAAACACCCTGAAGGCCTTTTGAGCGAGGGCCCATACCGTCAGGAAACCCCTCCAATTCCAACAAGCAGTCCCGTAATGCAGTCGGATCCAAACAAGTGCCCATGTGCAGTTCAAATGTCGCCCTGGATGTGTTTAAAGTTCAGCAGCTACCGTATCGTATTGCGAGCATTTAGTCTGCAGCCTCCGCCAAAAAAATCTCATCAAAGGAATAGTTTGATGGCACATTCTGCGTCTTATCGGATCGCTTTTTGAAAGCGCTCCACTCAGCCTGTGCCTGTGTGTGCCTGTGATGGAGAAAGTGATTTCCCCCCACAGTTGGCTGCACGTGTTGCTAGATTACCACTCTTTTTAGACAAAGTGTTTATCCTTTGCTTTGGTTTCCCGGGTTGGCATTTTCACGCTCTCTTTAGTTTTGGTTTTGCAGGTGGCCTAGCTTTTCCTTTAAAGCGGTGCCAGTGTTACTGCAAAAATGTAACATAGTCTGCTACTGCTCGTTTAAGACCAAGAGGTTGGCAATTTGGAAAATATACTTATTTGTTTTCTCGCCAAGAGGTCGATGAAGGTTGACCACCATGTCTGTACACTCAATACAGGTCTACTTACCCTTCATATGATTATAAAAAATAGATATGAGAGTGCTATCAATCACTTCATCTAGCTGTCTACAAGAATACGAAGAAGTTCATTGTTCAATATGTTGAAAAATTCCTGACGTGGTATGAATGGTGTCCATATACGATCAGAAAAATAAAGCAGATTTGGTTTTTATATCTGGTTTATCATCCAGTTCTCTTCTCTTCTCCTCCAGCGGTATTCGAGAACACGTCATATCGGATGTCTCCGTTATTCAGCTGTTTAGTCTTCTACCAGAACGCCTCAGCTCCTCCCCGAGCAGAGGAATAGCTTGTAAAACCTTGTCTGGGCTGAATAAATCACTGCAGACGTAGGACAAGAGCAGACCTGACAGGTGTTTAGTTGCAGTGCATATATTCATGACAAATACGCAGTAGTCCGCAGAGGCTTTCACATGCGTGGTTTGTCTGTGTGGTAATCATCTGTGGCCCTTGAACTGCCACTGCCCTTGCTTTCCCTCCTCCTCCACTCTTTAATTGGCTGTCTTGTTATTGCCTTGAACATTTCTGTCTTGCCCTTTTCTTTTCCCTCTTTGTTCCCCCTCTCGTCGCTGTTCCTCTCTGTTTCACCTACTTTCATGTGATGAATGGGACTGGGCCTCCTGCAAGGCTGCTGGTACTGAACCAGATCAGCCTGTGGTGATTGGTTAATCCCATGAGGAAATGTGGGTCACTAGCGGCTATTTTTAGTTGTGTCGGCCAAGGGAAAGCCCAGGTACAGTAGTGAGAATCAAAGAACAGTGTCCCAAATTTCATTAGCATTCAGGCAAAGGTGTGTTGATACTTTAAAGACGAATCTTATAAACTGAATCCTCAAACCGATTTTACTTCATATTGAAGTTATTATTTTAAATTTTGGATTGTTGGAGGAAAAAAAGCTTCTTCAAGACGTCACCTGGACAATTTTCACAAAGATGCAATGATTATGAAAATAATTGGCAGATTACTTACCATGTCATAAATACATGTGTAAATCACATTTTCTAATTTCTAATTTATAGGCAACGCAAAGTACATGGGACATAAAAAGGCATTAAAGGCGTCGTTTGAAATTTTGGCATAAACTGTATGTTTATCTGCTTTCTTGCCAAGAGTTAGAGGAGAAGATTGATGCCACTCTCGAGGAGCCTTAAGTTTAGCGTAGCATAAGGACAGGAGCAGGCAAGTAGCCTGGCACGCAAATCAAACAAAAGCTCATTAACTAACATGTTATAGCTTGTTTGTTTCATCCGTACAAAAACTGAAAGTTTAAAAGTGACAAAAGTTTGAGTTTAATCCGGGTTCATGTGTGGAACTATTTCTTAGCGGGTGAGTTTTTGGAGTTTCTAATAACGGTTCCCAATGACGTAGAGTCCAGGGAAGGGAACAGGGTATATGATTGTGTTAATAAGTCAAATTTACATGGCTATTTTAACATGTAAATGTAAACAGAGCTGAGCTTGCAGTTTCCCCTTTATTTCAGTCTTTTGTGTTAACTCTCAGAAAGCTTCTGCCTGTCACTTTAAATGTGTTTAGTATTTAGTCTAATGTAGGCAGAATTCTAGAAATACAGATGTGTTCTCTCAACACTTTTGTTAGATTTGTACAATCGTGCAGTTATTTTTATTACTGATTAATCTTTTAATTATTTGCATGATTTATTGGTTAATTAATGGTTTGTAGAATATCAGCAAATGGCAAAAAGAAACATCAGTCACAAGTTCCCAGAGCTTCTTAAAAAGTCTTATTCTGTTTTATTCCTTTTAAAATGTAAAGCACTTTGAGCTGCATGTTTTGTATGAAAGGTTTCTTTTTCCTATAGTTATTATAAGTTAAGTATTAGTATTGTTTGATACTCAATATACTATCATAGAAAACCAAAGAATTCAGAAGCAGTAAATAAATTAGTAAATTTTTGCTTTAAAACATGACTTTAACGAGAAATGGATGATCAAAATACTTAATTTAATCTGATCGACTAATTATGTCAGCTCTGGTTTCCAGATCACTTGTGTGTCATTTGTAAGTCATATTCTGTTGTGTAAAAATGTTGTAGAGTTTGTAAAAGACTCCTTTAGTGCGATTCACAGGTATGAAACGGGGGCAATGAGTGCAGTGCAGTGTGTAGGCATGAGAAGCTGTGATTCATGCCTCCCCTGGGTGTTCTCGAGGTACACCGTGGTCAGAGATACACTCTTCCTTACAGCTAATGCCTATTGATTTCTTTTCTCGCGCACACATGCACACACTGAGCATGTTTGTCTTCACCAGCTAGACGGGAGGTCAGACAAGATTAAGACTCGAGTATCTGTCAACAGGAAAGATGCAGTGTACTCAACACCCGTTGGTTCAGTCGTGCTATATTTACTCATTCAGACACATTTAAACATTACTGCACGTAAAAGGCTTCCCACTCCGTGCGTCTCCAGTGCTTCTGTGTAACTGCTCAGGTATGCTGTTGTTATCATCCCTGATGGATTGTGAATCTCCCTGTAACTGAGGCATGTGGCCTTTTGCGGAGCACTTGTCTCCGCTAATACAAAAAGAAAATAACAGGGGCTTGTTTACTTTTGTTCTCTGTAGGGGATAATTGCATCGTGTGAGTAAAGAGCCTGTTGCATGAGAGTGTGTGGAGAGGCCGAGGGCCTCCTCAGTCCGTCTCTCATTAATAATGAAGTGGCTTTCACTGTTCCACTTGAAAAACAGTCTCCAGTCATGTTGACTGTGGTGAAATATGCATTGTTTATACGTTGTGTTATCAGTCTTTTGTACTATATTGTGTCAGATACAACTTATGTCATTTAACTCTCTCAAGTCAAATCAATACATTTGACATATAGAGCTGATCCAATGGTACCAACTCTCTTTTGTTTTTCCAAAGAAGATACAAGGTTTTGTAAACGAGATCAAGGCTTTAAACCTATATAATCAGAATCAGAAATACTTTAATACTTCCAGGGGGAAATTATTTTTGTTAAAATACTCCAGTATACAAACAGGCAAAAACAACATATGTAAACAAGTAACCATCTATTAAGACAATAAATAAATAAATAAATAACTATCATAAATATATATTAAAAAAAATTATAATATATAATTATATATATATATATAAAGGTATATAAAAGATCAAATTTACAGTTAAATAATGTGCAACAACTTCAAAAAAGTGATTGACCATGTTTGTGTCAGATTGCAGAAGGTGTCCATAAGTACTATATATAAGGACGTCTTGTAATATATTTGTAAGACGTCAAACTTTAATCTGTGCTGTTAAATTCAAATATCAATTTCACTAAGAAAGTAGAAGTCAGTAAGCCAGCTGTAGTTAGTTAGCCTAGTTTCTACTTTACAAGTTAGCCTTCACTTTCCAACTGGCTTTCACTTCCACCTAGAAAGTAGAAGCTAGTAAATTAGGCTAACTATATTTAATAGAAACTATAGTTTTCATTAGCTATAATTAGCCCAGCTTCCATTTTTTGAGTCAACCTTAACTTTCCAAGTGAAAGCTAGGATAGCCTCGCTTATGTTCCACTCAGAAAATAGAAGCTAGTTAACGGGAACTATGATTTTCATTAACTATAGTTAGCCTAGCTTCCACTTAATGTTAGCTGTTTCTTTTTTTTCCCATGTTATTACAACACTTGATGAGTGACAGCTCCCACACACTCAGTGCTACGTTCGTCCCGTATTATTCAAAGGTTTGGGTTTAGCTTCAGTTAGCTCTTTCATTGCACAAAGTACAAGTACTTCGACATTGAAATCTGGTTGAATCCAGTTGAGGTGATGACAAATGACCAGACCGGTCAACAATTACAATTAGGGATGTAACGATACACTCAACTCACGACTCGACTCGAGTCACGATTTTTTGTTCACGATGCGATTTTTTAAAATCAAAATGAGCCTCAGACAAATTATGACCAAATAAAATTCTTTTTATTTGTAGGAAAAAAAATCTCTCTTTACAGAAACTCTCAAACAGTTTGTGTTCTTATAAAAAGTGCGACTTACATCTTAAACAACAAAACACATGACAAATATCTCCTTTCTTTAGAAACAGTCTCACAGTAAATTGCTGTTAACTGGTGTAATGTGCAGTTGTCACTCTCGAGGTGGCGTAACGTTACTTTGCGGCTGATATGCTGCTGCATGTTGCTCATGTTGCCGCTATATGTCAGCAGTCTCTTGCAATATTTCCATGCTGTTTTGGTTTTGTCTGTCCATTTCTCACGGTTGTATTTGTGTATATAGGGAATCCAAAATGCGCCACACATGTGATTTCAAACTGCTCGGTGCGTCCTCTATTTCAAAGCTACTTTCTACCATCGTCATGTCTTCGCTCTGTACCTACGTAGTGACGTGAGTCACGTGACTTGACGCCTGATGTTGAACAAATGAATCACCAACCAGTGACTTTTTTTAAGATAACGTAACCTATTTCCAATTAAAAAAAAGACGAAAAAGAACATTCCTACTTCTCTCACATTCGCCAAGAATTGCGATTCATTTTTTCTGTCAACCGATGCGAGTCGTCACGCATTTGTACTGATTTTTCATCGTGTCACGATGCATCGTTACATCCCTAATTACAATTACAGTACTGACATTGTCAGTTGGTAAAAACTCCTGCATACAATGTAAATTCTACACGACTGAAGGAAATTTCTGGGAATTATATTCAGATTGTTAAACATTTCTCCAGTTGGATTGTGATCGCATATTTTTAAATGTCTATTTCAGGTTTATTCGCTTGCCTGAATAAATAACATGCATTGCTCCTCCAGCACACCTAAATGTCAGGTTGCGTCCCCACAGGGACATAGTAACATCTTTACTCTTCGACCTTTTGAACCCGAGTCATACATTCCACGGTCTGGTTTACTGCTCATGGGACCGGTCAGTCGTGATGTTTGGCTCTTTCTAAAGCGGTGCAGACAGTGAGGTGAGGATTTACGACCGCTTTGTCATGTCAAAGGTCAGATGAAACCGAGACAGTTTTGAGTGCTGGAGCTCATCACAGACTGTGTCCGTGGAAATCTATACCAACAAGTGTACAGTTAACATGTCGTCTCTCATGAATGATAGTGCTACTAAAAATAGTAAACGTTACATCATGTTTAAAGCCTTATAGAGATGCAAGCACGGCTGTAGACTGAAAAATAAAGCCAAGGGAATGTCCTAAAACAGCTGGGCAATTTCATTTTTAGCAAACAGGAGCAAATAGAGCATTTGTTGGGACTATTTTCAGCAGTGGATTAACACACCAAGATGCAGTGCAGCACCGAGGCTCATTTATATTTGAATAGGTTAATTTCTTTGTTGGTTTGTTGGTTGGACGATAATAAAAGTATAGAATATGTGGGTAATCTCTCACGTTCACTCAGTCCAGTATACAGTATATGTGTGTGGATGCAGTGTTGAGCAGTGAAAAGTCTATTATTAGTATATGAGTATACTCGGTAGCTTCTTTCTAGCTTCAAACACAACCTGAGCAATACTGCCCGGGTCCTCCCATTGTTCTGCTTCATCTCTGCTGCTGTTTTAACCCCCGAGGCCACTGGGATGTTCTCTGTCCCAATGCACCATCCTCCTCCTCCTTATCCTTATCCCCCTCCACCTCCCTACCCCCTCAGTCTAAAGTGATTATAATGCATCTCCTCCACTTTCCCCTCTGCCGTATGGAGGTAATGTCTCTGATACAATCCTTACAACAGGATTATAATTGTTTTTGGATGATGGCGGGGGAAAGGCTGTTTGAGTGTTCTTGTAGCCGATGGTTCATTATCCGTCCTCTTTCTGCTGGTAGGAGCAGCACTCAGCAGCTCACAGGGCCACGTTAGCAGCTTGTTATGACTCCAGCAAAAAGAGTCTTCTATCTTTTTTTCTTCTTCTTCTACCGGCTCTGCTCCGACACCGCTGACCTTCATTATCTGCGGATGCAGTCAGACCTAGACGTCAGCGCGTAGCCCAGTTGGCAGCTCGTTCTGTTTACTTTTTCCACTTCCAGTCTTCTTTTCCTTTCTTTCTCACGTGCTTAGGAAATAACCTCCCTTGCCTTGCTGACGTTTGAGTTTACGGTGCCACAGCTATATGAACATTTTACAATACGGAATCAAATGCAGTATAGTGAGGTATTAAACTGTATTCCAGAAGCGCAGTTCAGATAAAAGCTCTCTCTTCTAATATTTTCAATCCTCTGGTGCCCTCTCACACATTTTCCCCCCTGAGCAAAGTAGCTATATTTGGCTTAGATCCAGCTCTATTGTTGTGGTTTTGTTATTCTGAAGTCATTGGCTGCATTTCAATTCCCTTTAATACACCCCTCACTTGCATCTTTCCCTCTGTGCGTAGTCCCTTACATGCGAGGAAACGTACAAACCTTTCTAGTGAAATAAGACATCCATTCCTCGGGCATCATCTGAAGGATCAGTTCAAATCAGCTGTCTGTCTGCTTCAACGTCTTCAACGTTTTGACGCCTTGGAGTTTGTATTCGCTCAGATAATGTGATGTCCAAATAATGATAATAAGAGCATTAAAAACTGCATTTATTCTGTATTTTTTGTGCACAGATCTGTCGAACCTGCACAAAAACCTGTTCTTTTAAATCCTTTTGTTTTCTTCTCATTTCCCAGGATGACAACTGGGGCGAGACCACCACGGCCGTCACTGGCACATCCGAGCACAGCCTCTCTCAGGAGGACATCGTTCGCATCACCAAGGACCTCGAGGACAGCGTGGGGCTCGACTGCCGCCGCTACTTCACCCTGACCTTGGCCGTGATCCTGGGCCTGCTCGTGTTCCTGACGCCGCTGGCCTTCCTGGTGCTCCCCCACCTGCTCTGGCCGGAGAAGCTGCAGAGCTGCGGCACGGCCTGTGAGGGTCTCTTCATCTCCGTGGCCTTCAAGCTGCTCATATTGCTGCTGGCCGTCTGGGCGCTCTTCTTCAGGCCGCCTAGGGCCGGCCTCCCTCGGGTCTTTGTGTTCCGGGCGCTGCTCGCCGTGCTAGTGCTGCTCTTTGTGGTCTCCTATTGGCTGTTCTATGGAGTCAGAATACTCGACTCGCAGGTGAGCTAAGAGAAGTGAACGCAGGCATGAAATATGATAGCACACTAACTAAAAATAAACACACAGAGAACCAAATATTTCCAGTAGCAGTGGGAGAGCTTTCATATATTTGAGACACATGCATTTTTAATAGGAGTTCAACCACAAACAACCAAAACATATTTGGCTTCCCCAGTGTGTTTTATTTACCGTGTGAGTCATAATTTATGATCCCCGTTGGTCCCTCATTCAGGATGCTTGTAGGAAAACACACATGCAAACACACAGAAATCGGGGGTCTAAAAAGCGTGCAACCCTTTGAAATGTATCTAAATATTCATATGCTCTACATCTAGTCTTACATGTGTACAATCCCCTGCAGGACGCTTGTTTTTGTTAGTTTTCTCGCCGCATTTTCATGCATTCCGTGCGAATATTGTACATATTATTATTATTTGGTACAAATGACAACTTTCATCGTTTCCCAGGACGAGAACTACCAGGGCATTGTGCAGTACGCCGTGTCCCTGGTGGACGCCCTTCTCTTCATCCACTACCTGGCCATCGTCCTGCTGGAGCTCCGGCAGCTCCAGCCGTGCTTCTCCGCGTGCGTCACGCGCTCCACGGACGGCGAGATACGGCAATACAACCTGGGACAGCTCAGGTGAGACGCGCAGAGTTTCTGGTCTCAGCGTTTTTCTCCCTTAAATGTGACGATGTACCCTCAAATCTACTGCAAACATGGCAGACGTGTTCAGGGATTTGCGCTAATGTTCGGTCCTGCTGTCGAGAGTTAACTGTTCAAACAGAAATCAGCCTGTCGGAGGGGGGTAAGTGCTTCTGTTGTGATGTTGAAAAAGTATCCGGTAATCTGAGTAACAGATCCATGAGTTTGGAGGCCTGAGACAACAGAACACTGCACAGATGTTTATACTACTACGAAGTGGCAATTATTTAGTCTTTCATCACAATGATCGGCAGCAACAGCGTTCATGTTACGTAATGTGCCTGCAGTGTTTTCTTCCTGTCAGAGTGCTCAGACTCTTCTAAAAGGATAATCACACATACACACTCAGCTGCCAGTTTACTGGGTGTACATTACATTTTGTCATTTAGATGACACTTTTATCCAAAGCGACTTAGAAAAAAGGGAACCAGTCAAGGTACAGTGTGACAAGGACATGATGTCCACTTGTTGGTAGTGTTGGAGAGGTGGTCCTCTCTGAAGAGCTGGCGGTCTTCAGGGGGTTTTTAGAGGTAGAGACTAGAGAGGGTCGCCCCTGATCTGGTAGAAACTAGTAAGACATTCCACCAACGGGGAACACCATACGAGAAAAGTTTGGATTGTCCTGAGCGTACGGGTGGCAGAGCCAGGCGTGGTTCAATGGAGGAGGTAACATGTTTGGGCATTTGAGTGGGTGGAGTGCAGAACCTACTTTGTAAGCATGCATTAGAGATTTGAATTTAACGTAGGCTGCTACAGGTTGCCAGTGGAGCTCGATGAGCAGTGGGGTAACATGTACCGCATCTGGAATAAATCTGACCCTTTATGAATGTTTTCATGTTTGCTTTTTTTGTTTTAGAGAGCTGTTGATTCAGCTCGATGATCATTTCGGAGGTTGTAGTAATCTAAATCCTCAATGAGGACAGTAGTGTAGTTCAACAGCAGCACAAACTACATCCTCACAGCTCTCTCAAACAGTTTCAACAGAAATGAAACGTTATAATATTTATACTAGTTTTTATCAAACAAACAGGATTCTTCAGGGACTGTTTTTAGGCTGCGGATTAATCCACATTTGGTGCTTTTGTATTGAGTATTTGGGAGCAGTGAGTCAAAATAAACCACAGTGCTCATAGTCATCGTATTGAAGGTCATCCAGTGCAGGAGCGTGGTTCACTGATGTGTGGAGCTCTAAGGCACAGAGGAATAAGATATATAAGCCTTTGTTTACACCAGAATTCTTTTGTTTTTTTTGTCTTTTTATGGGATTTGTTGTAAGACAAATACAGAATAATGACAGATTCATCCTTTAATGTCTGGTAAAAGACTGGCTGTTCAGGCTTGTTACTGACAACGTACAGAGAAGATTTATGGCTTCTAGCTGAAGCTGACACGGGTGAAAAAATATGGCCAAAAGGTGTGAAACATTTCTGTATCAGAAGGAGTGAGAGGGGAATTATCTCCCCTTTGTAATTTAGGATGAAAAGACATGTAGATGCATATTTAGATGCGTGTCTTACATATTTGGCGTGTTTCTGATGACTGCAGGGGCATTAAAGGATGCTGCAAGCATTGAGAGAAAGATAGCAGTAAATACCCAGGTGACCTGCGCATGTAGAGATGAAGACAGAAAGAGGAAGAGGAAGGGACAAGATGGCAGGGTATAGAGAGCTAGGTTGACGTGAGCTACCGGGGGATAGATGAGGAGAAAGTGCGGGGATGAAAGCGGATGAAATGGAAGGATAGAAACTGGGACACCTCAAGTGAGAGATGGGGAAGGAAGAGGGAAGTCACTGGTTACACAGTCGGAGATGTGAGGAAGGAAAGACTCAGGAAAGTCAAGAAACTGAGGGATGTGCCTGGAGGAGAAGAGCGGTGATCAGTGAGAACGAGAGACTGAATGTTAAGCCAGAGAAAGACGATGCAGAGGCAAGAAGGCGCGCAGACAAAGTGGCTGATGGGGAAGAGGAAATCGTGCCAGGAGGAAAAAAGGAGAGGGTGGGGAAGATTTCAGAAAAGGAAACTTCTCAGAAAAGAGCTACAGACAGAGGGGTGGAGTACAGAGGGAGAAGACCCAGGAGACTGAGGCAGGGAGGACGCTACGGGAGGGAGCCAAAGAGAGAATAGAGAACGAGGGATTAATACTTAATGGGAGGGTAGTGTTGAAGAATCCTAAAATGTATGTGGGAATAATAGAAAGGAGAGGTGTGTGTCTGTGCACACATACGTGTGTGTACACGTGTGTGTGTGTGTGTGTGTGTGTGTAGGAAACAAACAGACTAGATCAACCAGGTTTTTATGACCTTACTGTCTCTGAGGAAAAACAGGAAGATCCCATTTTTAGCCAAACACAGCAGCTCTCTTGTTCCTCGCTGCTATCAATACACAGCCTCATACACTGTTGCTTACGGGCAACTAATAACACATGAAGGATTTAAAGACGGACCTCCGTCATCATAGAATGGATTATAATTTTATATGTGCAGTCGTTCATACTTTGTGTCCTGCACTCACAGTAAACAATCTGAACAAACAGTAGAGAAGTGCATGTTATACGTTACATGTAAAGATAAGTGGCTACGCAGAATAATAAACAGTCGGGGTAGTGATAGTGAAAAGGGATGATATAAACAATATGGACAGAACTGATAAACGCCAAGCAACATGAAGCTGAATATTAAACACAGATAATGGCAAGGGTAAATACAGTGGGCAGTATAGTAGAAGTATCTGTATATATTGTTCCAACACATTTCAAATGTAGAATTGTGGCTGATGGCTGGAGACTTGAAAACTATAAAGGGTTCAGACAGCCCTGATCCCCGGGTGTGATAGCCTGACCTGTACTGGGTTTCCGGATTTGAAAAAATCCCAAAAATCATCTATCAGTCGACATAACATAAACAGCGTTGATGTGGATTTGTTAGATTATTTCTTTTATTGTGAAATTACATTCTGAGTGAGACGTTTTACAGCAACTCTTTATGTACTATATATTCTTGGTATTACTGAGTTGGCTAAGATTCAGTGTTTCTGTATGTGTTCATTAAAGGGTGGATTAGCTCTCCCAGCAGAATCAGCACCCTTCTGCTCAATCTAAATGTATAACCGTTTGCTATAAATAGTCAATTCCTTGAAGTAAGTAAGTAGTACAGGAAGCAGGCGTGCCACATGCCTGACCCCTGAATCCCACCGGAGCTGATTGCAGCCATTCCAGCAGAGGCACTGCGGCGCGTTCCCGAAGCTACCCAGAAACGTCTAGTGGCTGTTTTTGTTTTTGAGGGACGCTGCAACCAGCCACATCAAGCAGCGCAGAGCGAAGTCTGATACTGGGGTAACAGTTAAAGGTCTTCAAAATGAAACGTAAACTGATTGGATATTTGTGATTTTAAAAGAAATCTGCAACAATCTATCAGCCAATAACACAAACAAACAATCTTGATATGAAGAGTTGTACCCAGCATACATACTAAGCAGCACATTTTTCAGTGTAAAGATCTAATAGCCGCTTTATGAAGTGTCTGAAAGTGTTGACAGTGTGCAGGAGCTTATTTATGCTTCCATGCAGCTATCACCTGTATGAAGGTGTGCAAAGATTATGTTTCATTGTTCCTGGATGTAAAAAAAATCTGTCTATAAAAAAACCTGGAGCAACGTTACAGCATGTTTCATACACGGGGCAAACTCAGCACGCTCTACATTAAAATCAAAAGATCTAGCACACACACTCACACACGTTACTGAATGACTACAGTAAGATACGTTAGAGATATTATAATACTGCCACAGTAATGTGTAACATGTCATTTGTAGTTAATGGGATCAAATGTGAAAACACGCTGTGGAGCAGAACTTTGGACAGGCTGTAAAGTGGATTGATTTTTTGATTTTACATGGGTAGAAACAGGTCAGACAAGAGCGTGTGTGTGTGTGTGTGTTTGTAATGGTCTGGTTGGTTGGTGTGTTAGCTGCCTGCCTTGGGGGTGTTGTCCTAAGCTATGCCATTCATCCCTGCTTGGCCGGCAGCAGGCCTGGCCTCGCTCTGTTGTCTGTCTGTGACTGTAAACACACAGCTAATTAGCGCTCCCTGCAGACTGGAGCACAGCATCTGGTCAGCCTGACACACATGCGTGGACATGCACAAACATAGATGCATGTGTGTGTGTGTGAGTGCGTGCGTAACTGCAGCATATACATGCAAATGACAGATCCATGCACATGTAGCCACAAACAAATCTCTCGTGTATCTCCTCTATTATCAGGCAGCGCCTGCTGCTCACGTCTCTGGTTTTCTGGCATCCATCTTTCACCTTATCATAATGGAGACCCAGCCTGGGCCCTGGGGCCCTGATGGCTTGTCTCTGTCTGCCTGGCCTTTGATGCCAATCTGAGGGCCAGAGGAAGTCTTTTTTTGTCCCTTTGTCAGACCAGACAGGCTGAATATGAATGCATTCCTTACAGCTAGAGAGAGTTGTTGCAGAGGGGGTGGGGGTTAAACACATTCACAGCTGGGGACTTTCCAGTTTACATTCCCTGACTGGTCAGTCCTGAGTAGCAACATCAGAGAAGGCAATGGTCAACTACCTTGGTCTCAACGGAAACTGATTTATTCCCTCCCTAGACGAGGCTACGTAGGCTGGTCGAGCTGCTTCGGTTTTGTCGTGTTTGCCCGGCTTAATAATTGATCGATGTTGAGAAGTGGCAGGAACTCTGACTCAGCACTTACGCAAGTGGCCACTGAACAATGGTCCTGTCTGTAGTGCCTCTAAAAGGCTCAATACAAGAGAGGGCTGTCCGGGTTCCTTGAGTCAACCAAGGGAGTTGCTATCACACTCTTTTCTTCCCCTTTGGCGGAAATGAGCTCCGGCTCCAGCCTCGCTACATAATCAACACTCTATAATGTGTTTGTTTTCTTATAGGGTTCTGTCTGCTGAGTGACGCACTGTTGCTGAAATCATATGGTTTACCTCTGGGAAAGCCGGGGAGCAATTACAGTAACAGTGTACAGATACAGGGACACTAACAAACTGAGAATGTGGATTTGAATTAAGTCTTAAAAAGATTTATAGATATGATATTTAAATTCCTTAATTTAAATTTAGAAACGAGAATTCAATCTGGCCATTTTAGGGACATTGATTGTCTTTTACTCTCTTCCACTCTTGGTTCTTCATTTTCTTCCGATGCAGATCAACATTGCCAGACAGCTATCTTCACAAGTCGAGTATTTTTAGCCTGTAAACATCTGTCTTGTAACTCTGTTAGCCTGTCCTGATGCCACTGTCAGCTCTCGTACATGTGACTATCTCCGGATGGCAGAGCAGTGAGAATGAACGACATGCGCCTGTGACATTTCAAATCGTGCCTTCACGTTATGTATGATTTGTTCCGAGGAAGTAATGGAAGTTACACAAGGTCAGAAAGTCGTCATAGAGTGCTTTCATCTGTGGGTCAGAGGTCACACTGTGATCCTTCTTTGGCCTAATATGAAGCGCATGCTACCATCAAGTGTTCTTGTTGATGAATATTGAATTTGCTCTCCACATGGCCTGAAAGAATGACACAGTAATGGATAAATCCACACAGTTACACACAGACAGCATCTGCTGTCCTCCTGGCAACCAAATGCAGGTCACAGGAACTGAGCTTTTCTGGCTTTACAACAAAGTTGTAGCAGCCACCGAATCCCTGCGGGTGCTTCACACTGTGAATCATTCCTTTCAAAACTAATCTGCTAGTTTAATATTTCATTTCATTTTAGTGTTGATTTTAATTTGACTGAACCTGTTAGCAAACAGTGGAGTCGTAGTGTACTCCAGATGGATCTAAGTCTCATATTCATTCTTTTTTTTCAGTCTGGACTAAGTAAATATGTCTGCTGTTCGGTTTTGTGCGTGTAGTGTACGGTGGGTTTAGCATTATTTAAAACAGCTGCCTACAGCATCTGGAAACAACACTGATGTGAGCTGATTACATGGGTTAAAGTTCTGTGTTGCTACGACGGATATCCGTCATATAAAATTCACAGAAGCCATTCATAAGATCAATGGCAGGTTGTCATGCTATAGAGAAACATCCAAAATAATTTAAAATGATTGTTAATCAAGAATGAGAAGAAGAAGATGGTGGCTGAGATTTATAGGCAATTACTATATTATTGGCAAAATCAGTATTTAAAGTGAACTAAAAGTATAATCACAGAACAAATTGCTCAGGTTTTTTCTTGTTGATGAATGAGATACTGAGAAAGATTGCAATAATCAGAAGAGTGGAGAGAAGAGAGTGTAAAATGATGAGTGATGGTAAATGATGATTGAGACACCATTGCCAAAAAACAAGTGTATTAAAAAAATGTCATAGTGCCACAGTTTATCAGGTGTTGTCAGTCCTCCACAGCGGGGCAACAGCAGCAACTCAAGTTTAACGCGCAGCGTAAACTGTTCAGCAAGTTTCCACCAGAGGAAGCTGAGGCTGCAGCAGTGCTCCATCAGAAGACCAAAGACTAAGGTCTTCATCATTGGAGAGGTGCTGTTCTTCATGAGAAGACCCAGAAAGTGCTGCATCTGCAAAGTCTTTGGGTTGAGCTCCATCAGAAGTCCAGTCTGATGGCTCTCCGTCACAGGAGACGTTGGGCAGTTGTTCCCCAGATGGTAAACGTGTAAAAGTGTATTCCAAAAATGTAACAGTGCCAAAGGTCATCAAAAAATATATACAGAATATATATGGCAGTCTAATGGCGAGTACTTCATCAGAAGCCCAGTCTGATGGCTCTTGGTCACAGGTGACAATAACAAGTCGTTCATTAGACCAGTCTGATGGCTCAGGAGACGTTGGGCAGTTCTCCCTTAGAAATTCCGAAAATGTAACAGTGCCACAGTTTATCAAAAAATACATATATACATGTTATCAGTCCTCCACAGTGGGGCGGCAGCTGCAACTAAAGTTTACCACAACTCAGCCAAAGAACTTGCGAAAACTGTCCAGCAAGTTTTTACCATCCGAAGACCAAAGGTTAAGGTCTTCATCATTGGAGAGGGACTGTCCTTCATGAGAGGTCCAGTCTGATGGCTCTCTGACACAGGTGACAATAGCAAGTCCTTCAGCAGACCAGTCTGATGGCTCTCTGTCACAGGAGACGTTAGGCAGTTCTTCCTCAGACCAGGCAGCTGGATCTTCGTCATCAGAGATGTTGGGCAGTTCTCCTTCAGGCCAGGCAGCTGGATCTTCGTCATCAGAGACGTTAGGCAGTTCTCCTTCAGACCAGGCAGCTGGATCTTCTTCATCAGAGATGTTGGGCAGTTCTCCTTCAGGCCAGGCAGCTGGATCTTCGTCATCAGAGATGTTGGGCAGTTCTCCTTCAGACCAGGCAGCTGGATCCGACTCCTCCATTGGGCAGCAACTCATCAGAGCTCTGGAGGTGGTCAGACTGGAACAAGTATGACAGTCAATTAGTGAATCAGTCAATTAATCAATGAAGCCATCAATCCATCCAACCCCTCAAGAGATATTTACTACCAGACACATGGTCACTTACTAGTCACTGCTGTCAGGGAGCTCAGTCAGGTGCGACATGGTAAAGAAACTGTGATGCAGAGCCTGATGGGGAGAGATTCTTTGATCCCCAATAGGATGCAGCAGCTGTTTCAGGAGGTCGATAAACGCCGTTCTGTCCTCAAATTCATTATTGTCCTCTTTTGGATAGACCTGCATGTGGAAACAGATTCAGTTCAGTATTTACTCTTACAACCCATCAGAGAGTACCTACATCAACTAGGTCATCCAGCGAGCTGGGCAGGTTGGTATCACTGCTCTTTTCTTCTGGTGCAATGTTATTGGCAACTGTGTATTCATCTGGTGTCTGAAGGAACACAATATGTATGAGAACTACTTAAAAGAGTTCAAATAAAATTATTTAATCAACTCAAACAAAGAACATGGCTACTCTACCATAAGCCTCCATGCTGGACCATCGACAGCTTCCTCCTGACTGAAGAAGCACTTTGTGAACTGGCCGGCACAGAGCAGGTGGTCCTCTGGCTGACCAATCACCTCAACCATGTGCTTCATCTGCAGACAAACAAATAATCACGTCAGTTGACAACATCATTTGCATAAAGTCCCCATTTGCCTGTGGATATGGAGGTAGCTGACCTACCATCTGATAGCCACAATGGACAGGGAAGAGGTTCTCAGCAAGGTAGACGAATGCCAAGACGCAGCCAGCTCCCCACACATCAATAGACTCAGTGAAGGGCAGGCCCAGAGCAACTTCTGGAGCCCTGAAGAGGGAAAACAAGAAGATGAGAAATCTGTTTGCAATCTTTGACGAGAAAGAGAACAATGTGGACATTTAGTAAAAATACTAATAATCTGCTAGATTAAAAGATGAAGATACCTGTATCCTGCTGGCTGAATCTCTAGCCCAGGCTAGACAAAAATGGCTTCACCGAAGTCTATGAGTTTGAGCCTGAAGGGCTGGTCCTGCTGGTCGACAAGCATTACGTTGTCAGGCTTAATGTCTGCGTGCAGGACACCAAGACCCTTGAGGGCATCAAGAGCGACCAACATCTGCAAGGACAGAACAATAAAGATATACAAGTTTGGGATTTAGTGTTATTTTGTAAGGTTTAGGGTTAGGTTTGTTAATTTATATGAACAATAGATAATTGGTTCCATTTTTAATGATACACATCTGCTGTGCTATTGGTCGCACCTCTTTGACAGTAAGAGGATTCCAGTTTTGTTCTAAGAGCAGATCATAGAGACTACGATCTAGCATCTCAAATGTCAGACACGTCTGTCCCATGTAATAAAAACACTCAAAGAACTTTACCACGTTAGTGTGGTCTGGATTGAGAACATGGATGTGTTCTAACATGGACACCTGGGAGAAGAGAGAAGAATGAATCAGTTAAAGTACGTACTCTGACGGAGGTTACAGAAAGAGAATGTAACTGTATGTCATAAGAAGCGGTCCAAAGTTATACCTCATTCTCTGTGTCCTGGATATATTCAGTGTCTTTGAGGATCTTTATAGCGACTGCCTCGTTTGCATGGAGCCTTTGGCATTGGGCCACTTTGCCAAAGCAGCCTTCACCAATGAACTCCAGGATGGAGTAACTGCAAGTCCCACTTGACAGAACTTCACCTGCCTCAAGTTCAGGTGCTGTCGGTGTGACTGTGAGGAGAGACAATGAACATGGAGAGAAAATACGTGAAGTTCAGGTGTTCTGTCTGTGAGGGTCATTCAGTTCACACAACATGAACAAACACACACCACCAGACCATGTGCTAAAGAATGCATCAAACACTTCTGATTATCTCCCATTTTCAGTGAATGAATTTAAACATAAAAGATGGGTGAGATCAAATGATTGTCCTAACCAAAACTGGCCTTGAGTCAAAATGCCATATGGTTAACTGTATTTACAAGAATTAAAACCTTTATTGTACAGCATGTGTGAGCTGCTCTGTCCTGTATTATGTTTAATGAGCAGCTTTAGGCTGGATGGTTAGGAGCAAATTTGTCTCCTCAGTGTTTTCAAAACAGATCAACATTCAGCACTATGTTCAATTTTGGGTGTTAAGCCATCCTACCTGATGCTCCAGAGGTATCTAATGTCTGGCAGCTGGGCCACAGTGACATTTTTCAAGGTCAGTTTTAGATTTTATGGTTTAGAAGGACCTTCAGACTTGGGACGTTTTCAAATTCGGAATGTATAAATGTCTCCAAACAACTCTTGACTCAAAAGTGAGTCTTTGTCTCAGTGCTCAGAGTGGAATGACCACAATACAACACTTAGTGATAAAGAACCTGTTGTCCTAACAGGTTCTATATCGGGTCATAACAGAAGGATGCCCAGAATTGTTGTTTTTTAAATATTTGTTTGTGTCTTAAACCAACCAAATCCAACATGATGAGCAACCAAATCCAATGATTTAACATCTTATTTCCCAAAATGTTGAACCCTAAAGTTACAATAATGGTTACTGGTCTGAGTGTTGAGTTCCCATGAGCCCATTATTAGAAAGGTTAGTATAAGATGACTCGGATAAAGGTTTGGGATGACATACAGCATGATAAATGTCCAAGGTTGGATAAGACAAACTCATGTTGTCACTACAAAACACCAAAAGAGTTCTATCTATAATGTATTTTTCTGGTTCCTGATAGCTTTTTATATTTGATCCAAAAATGTTTTCATTGTTTGAATGTCCTCCTTTCTCATTTCCTGTACACAAACCAGCCTACTGGTTTCAGAAGATCAAATCATTGCCCTAACCAACACTGGCCTTGACTAACAATAGTATATGCATTTACAAAAAGCACGTGAGAGCATTTAGGCTTGTTGGTAGAGCAAATTTATGTCAGTGTTTTTAAAGTAGATAGATTTAGCGCTATATTCAATTTCGGGTGTTAAGTCTTCCTACCTGATGCTCCAGAGGCATCTGCAGTGTGGGGGCTGGGCCACAGTGACATTTTTCAGGGTTAGATCTTCACAGGTTTAGTATGGTAGGCTTAGTAGTGAGAAGGGGCCTTCGAATGTGGAAGTTTTCCAATTCAGGGTGTAGAAATCTCTCCAAACAACTCTCTGCTCAAAAGTGTGTGTGTGTCTCTCTTAGTTTTCAGGATGGACTGACCACAATCCAGCACAACACTTAGTGATACAGAACCTGTTGTCATGACGGGATTGAAAGATGCCCAGAATTGTTGTTTTTTAAATATTTGTTTGTGTCTTAAATAAACCAAATCCAACATGTTCATCATTACAGCTGTTTCCAGTCTGTATGCCGAGCTACACTACGCTAACCATGTCCTGTCCATTATTTGAAAGAGTATATATATAGTATAACTATGTTTTTAGTGTATTATGTTAGAATTAGCCTTCTATATCTACATATAGAGTGGGTATGCTTACACAGACTTTTTGCACTGTTGAGTTCAATTCGTAATAATTTCACTACCAGATACTGCTAAATCTTTCACACTATACCTTTAAAACCATTTTATAGTTCTGTGTTTTAATGTGAAAGTCTTTGCTAAACTATGTCGATAGCAGTGACATGACCGTAGTAAATGCTTAAACACTGTGTAACAGTATCCTAAGTCATGAAGTGGGTTAGCTGTGTCAGCAATAGACAACAATATCAATCTAACGTTAGATGTGGGTCATAGCAGAGTGTGTTGAATTGAGCTCATTCATGAGAGGAAGAACGTTTTAAATCTTCTTTTCAAAGTACACATAATCTCTTGCAGCTCACTTACAGGAAAACGGAGGCAGTATATGATAAAAGACTCAATGATTTATGTCCTATAACGTGACAACACCCGACTTGTGTACAGTTTAATAGTGTTTTAGTAACAAGACCTGGCACGCTGTCTGATCCACAGTGTGAAGGATCAGGATCTGTGCTGATCAGGAACACACACCAATCTCTGACTGGTTTATTCCCTCTCTCTTGTGTCTCACCCCTTCTCTCATCACCTCAAACATCACCTCTGTCTCCGTTGTCAGTTTGCATGCGGCAACTATGGCAACCATCACACTGCAGCTCAGAGATCTGAGGCTGTTGTTGTTGAGCGCGAACGGCAGAAAACCGCAAGGAGTCATAATCTGTTCTGCTCCAAACTTCAGTATGTTTTGCGGTTTGATGCTCAAATCCACATTAAACGTGGATCTTAAGTGTTGGTGGTTTGGTTTGGGAAAGAGTTAACATGCTAGAAATGGATATTGAAGAAGAAGAGCAAAAAGAAATGCAGGAATCTGATTTGCAGTTCACAGTCAGGAGCTAATGAAGTTCTAGTGAATTGTTGGATCATCTTGTGTCTCGTCCGTCTTCCCTTCCTGTTGTTGGCACCCATGTGTCATTTTTTTTAGTAGTTCGCTTATATTTTATCTTCTAGCTGTGTGAAAAATGTTATTCCTTCTGTGTTTTGTATGGCTTTAGCCTCACAGCGTTCAGGGAGTTTCCCTCTAAGGCATGAAGTGAGGTATTACCGTTAGATCTTTTAGCTCTCGTTTGTCATCTCCTTTCCTCCTCCAGCGTCACCTTCTGTCCTTCCCCTGCTCTCTTTTTTACAGCTGTACTTTTTCTTTTCTTTCATGTTTTATCCTGTTGGTTTTGAGTTGATATGAGGAGACTCTTAAAAATCTTCCTCTCCTTGCTACCACTCAGACACCTGCTATCCTTGAAATATACAGGAAGGATTTTTTTCAGTCGTAGCAGGCTTGCAAAGAAAGCCAAAAAGAAAAAAAGGTCTTTGGGCTAATACTTCATCCTGTTTTTGCCCTCTCTTATCTTTTTACTGCTTTTCTGTATTCAGCAAGAAGCAGTGTAGAGTTACCGCAGGGATTTCCTGGTATTGGGTATTACAAGTAAAAAACGTCCTGTGGATAAGGTTTCTCACATTCTTCTCTCCCTTTTTTTTCAGAGTTCAGTCTCTCATACCGGCAAAGAGCTACCTGAATTTTAACTGAAATCATTCCTGAGGCTAAACCTTCTCCTTTTCTCCTCTTCAGCATTCAGCGGGCAGCTCTGGCCATCTTAGAGCACTACTACTGTGACTTCCCAGTCCATAACCCGGCGCTGCTTTCTGCCTCCAAGTCCCGCGCAGCCAAGCACCTGGCCGGCCTCAAGGTCTACAACGTGGATGGTGAGTTCCCAGCAGCCCCAGCTGAGGGTGAGTGGGATGGTCTTTAAACTATATGTTGTCTTTGTCTGTGCTCTGGTTTCTCTGTGTTCTGATGTTGTTCAAGGTCTGCTTTTTCATCCTAATGCTGGTCTTCTCGGGCAAAATACATGAAATCTAATCTAATTCAATTATTTTCACAACTAGGCCTTTAGTCTCTATGAAATTGGATTTTTTTCCCCAGAGTCCGAGGTGATGTATTCAAACTACTTGCGTTAATTTTACTACCACATGACAAATAAAATCCTCACATTTGAGGAGCTGAAAATATACTGAAATCACAAAAATATATGCCTGACAACTTGTTTTTATTTTATATTTAATTTCAAGTCAGTTCACAATTAGTCTCACAGGGCTTTACACTCTGTAACAGTCAACACGTTCTGTCTTTAACTTATTAAATTATGATTTAGACTTTAGTTAATTTTGTTCTCTCATGTTGGTGGTTTTGTCTGTTCTTGCCTACCAACAACAAATTGCATATAGTTAACATCATTTCCACAAATTTTTCGATTCTTCTGTTGATTTCAGTCACCTTTCAGCAACTTGGAGCTTTCCTGTTTCAGTGCAACAGTAACGCTGCTTAAGCTGAAACTACAGATTTTCATTATCAATTAAAATCACTCTCAGTGTTCTTCAGTAATCAGTTCATCATTTGATCACCAGTTCACGTTTCATAAAAATGTTTGTTTTGTTTGACCAACAGAACAAAACTGAAGAAAACCAGAAAATATTTACATTTGCTGGAACCAAAATATGGCTTAAAATATCTTAAATTATTAAAATAACAGTCACATCATCGTTAACATCACAGGTGACAATCATTTAATTGAGGTTTTGCATTTATTTCTTTCGCTCATATTGATTCATTTGCGTTTATTTCAACATGACGTTAAAAAACCTCAAGACTGAATTCATCTGAGACGCTGGAATGAGAGAAACAACTTCTTTACACAGATTTTTATTTACCATTTTACCGTCTAAAACACGTCTCAAGTCTCTGCAAGTTACAGTTTTTTTCTACAGTTTTCAAATGGCTGCCTGGAAGGAAGGAAACTGATCTGTGGACGTGTAATTAGAAAATTGTCGACAGCCATATATAGAGCGCAGGTGATTTGTAGTTAAAAATTCAAAAACACAGGTGTGGTTATTTGAAACCTGCCTCAGTACCCCCTCTGGTACCTTTTGAGCAGGTCGGAATGAGATTTGAGCAACTTCTCAGCAGAAATGTTGACTCTCTCCTCTCGTGTGTCTCTCTACACTGATGCTAACCTTCTAAGATGTCTTAAGAGCTAAACTGAAAGCCTACCTCTTCGACAGTAAGTGAAAGCGACACGGCTCCTAAACAAAGCACGTTCACACTGCTGTTGTGCACTGTGTAGACGCTCTATCTATACGTCTTTGAAGCTAAATGAAAGCCTCCTTTCTACACAGAAGTAAAGTCACTGGATGAACCGTCCGACTGCCTCGCACGCTCACTCGTCACTCTTTGCATGCCACAGGTTGATGGAAAAGTTCAGCCCTCCTTACAACAGCTGGTAGAATGTAACACAAACCCTCTATTAAATTATTGCTCTCCCTTAAGTGTACTCGAGCTTCACTTATCTGCACTAGACTCAGTCCTTGTTTTTTTTTCTGTCTCCATTTGTCTCCCTCCTGTCTTCTGCTTCCTCTCAAATGTTTAGTGGGAGACCGTGGCGGAGATGGCTGATAAATCAATAGCTATTACGCTGCCGGTCTTGTCATTTCTCTCTCGTGTCTCATCCTGCTTCATTTTCATCCTGCAGCAGCTGCTCAGGGACCTCTCCGTCTCCCTCTGTCTCTCCTGTCTTTTTACTTCCCAGCCTTTCTTTTCTTTCTGCAGCCGCACCACCTCTGTAATAAATAAGTCGAACTCAGGGACAGACAATAATCTTTCCTTGATTAAAGAGTGGTGAAGCCCTGAGCACAAAGCAGCCATAACACTCATTTACACTGCAGCCAAATTGGTTCAGGTGATTTTATGATGCCTGACACGCTATTTGGTCTGCACATTGGTTTCTTAGCTCGAGATATTGGGAATTAGAAATGAATCCCTGCAAATAAAAAATAAGAAAACCTCTAAGATATGGAGGATTTAGAATGCCTACATAAAAACAAATCAAAAGAAATAAAAAAAGATGAAATACAATAAACATTATGTGTGTTTCTTTACACAATTCACACAGTTTGTTAAAGTTAACTGACAGTTATTTAGCTTACATCATAACTCAGATGTTTCTATATTTTTGCATTGTTTTGAAAAGTTAATCCATACATAAAAAGGGAATCTACAGAACAATGTGTATTGTGTTCAGATGGGTAGTAATGAGCTACATTTACTCAATGACAGTATAAAAAGTGGATGTTGTATCTGTGAGTAATCTAAAATTCGCAGAATGGCACTCGGTTGCTCAGACTAGCCATCTGTAACAACACCCACCTGTCAATGAAAGCATCCATGCTTTAACTTTAAGTCTTAATATAATCTGAACAGGTGAGTTGTATATAAATTCACCCTCAGTACAGTTGTCATGAACGGGGAAATTATCTACAGAGACCAAAACTGTTTTTTGTACCAGGCTGTAAACATGTTTATTTCTGCTGCGAAGTTGGACATTTGAACATGGGGACTTATGGAGACTGACTCACTTCTGGAGCCAGCCTCAAGTGGACGTTTGAGGAACTGCAGTTTTTGGCTGTTGTTGTTGTCGGTAGTTTTAGTGCAGCTTACTTTTTTACTTCAGTAGATATTTAGATTTAGATACATTAATCGCTCCACTTCTGTTTTTTATTTTATGCATTTGTGCACATTATAATAAGAAGCTGGTGGTTTGCTGTTATCCTACCAGCTATGCCTATGAACATGGCTGTTCATAGTTCACTAATGGCTGAAGCTACATCCTCTCCTGTTTCTTTTTCCACTGTCAGAGTGTGGCTTTTAAACAGCACCAGCAGCTAATATTAACAGACCACAGTGCAGAAAACCATTGAGCTGCGGTTGTGAGCGCTGGTCTGAGGTCAGTACATCAGAGAACTGGCTGGCACTGAATTGACACAGAGCAGAGCATGTCTCTTGTGTTAATGTGTAATCATATATACAGGCAGCATATCGTGCTTCAGAATTACTCCCCCTGGTCTCTGCTGTAACGTAAACATTTAAGCTAAAGACGTGTGCGTTCTGACAAAGTACTTTTACTTGTGCACAGTTTTTGGCTCTGATTGTCGTTCACTTTATTTCTTTGATTTATTTTTCTTAAGGCGTTTTAAATCTTCCACACTGGGTGAAAATTCAAAGTTTGCCAACTCCCGACACCCAACATATGGCTTTCGGGATAACATTCACGTCCATAAATCCCATCTAAGTGCAGCGATACTAAGAGCAGGGTGTGTTGAAAACTCCCTCCTCTCCTTCCATGAATTATTCCGTTCATGCTCGATCCCTGCCCCGCATTAATAATTCACCAGCTCTGCCTTCTTTTAACCTGCATTAACATCAGGCGTGGGTTCATCAGCAGCCCTCCTAGCCTAATTCCAAAAATGTAAACTTTTGAAGTTGGCCTGAGACACTTTAATTGGACGGCCCGTTCCTCCTGAAGGCACCGAGTGGCAGAGTAAAGGGAATGTTTGAATATCAATAGCCGCACGAGGGAGCAGTGTGTTTTAGATTTTACAATGATCACAGTGCTCGGAACAATTAAAAAAATTACGACTTTGTGTGGCTAACCACAGCAGCTCCTGGGGTTTTAATATTGCGAGTGATAAAAGGAAATGGACTGCGGTTTATGTGCATTAATAATCTACCCCTCCACTCTAAAAGCATGTTGCACTTTATGTCATCACCAAAGACCTCTTTGTTCCTTTACCTTCGTTTCTAAGTCTGTGACCGGCACTTTACCTGCGAGACACACACACACACACACACACACACACACAGTACAGTAACCATTCCTGTCTTAATCTTTGTCGTGACAGGTCCGGGGAACAACGCTGCAGCAGGACTGGCCCACTCTCAGTCCAGGGCCATGATCGCTGCAGCAGCCCGCCGCAGGGACACCAGTCACAACGAGCTGTACTACGAGGAGGCTGAGCACGAGAGGCGCGTCCGCAAGCGCAAAGCGCGGTAAATAAAGAACCAATTATTTACCCATAACTAACTAAACACACTCTCATCAAAAACAGATGGTTGCCTCTATTCCAGCCTGGAGTCACTCATACCAGCCCAGAGCAAACTGAACTAATGAACCAGATGTAATATGAATGGATAACATGAACACTTGTATGTGAAAGGCGTCACACGACCCACAAGGAATTCTCACCGTTTTAGCATCTTTCAGCTCATTGTTTTGGTTTTAGATAGCATCATAGCATCGTTTACAGATACAGAAGGCAGTGTACACAACCTACTCAACACCAAACATCTAACAGACACAGTTGTTGAACATAGTGCAGCTTTCAAAGCAGCTAAAGAGCCCTAAAGTGTTGGTGGAGACCAAAACCAAGCTAAAAGATAGTTAATATTGGACTAGGAGACACAGTTCCGAATGAATGCTGGTGTTGCTCTGTGTCTGCTAGATGTTGTAAATAGACAGCTGATGGTTAGTGATGGTATGCCAGTGTTTGCATCTTAATCCTGCCACCAAAAAATCAGTTATTAGGTGCCTCTAGTCCATGGAGGGTTGCTATGGCAATCAGGGGACTGGGTGGATGGGAGAGACAGCAGCTGAATAAATGAAATCCAGCAGGATTGTGCATGTCAAACATCTAGTAATCTTTTGGGTGGGCTATAATAAAGCTATTGTAATTCTTGGTTGGGACTCATATCGCCCCACCCTGTGACCTAAGAGTAATGTCTCCATCAGTAGACACAAACTTTTATTCTGTGTTTCCTCACAGCCTGGTGGTGGCAGTCGAGGAGGCGTTCACACATATCAAGCGCATGCAGGAGGAGGAGCAGAAGAAGGCTCCAGGGGACGTGATGGACCCGCGAGAGGCAGCACAAGCCATCTTCCCGTCCATGGCTCGCGCCCTGCAGAAGTACCTGAGGACCACCAAGCAGCAGCACTGCCACAGCATGGAGAGCATCCAGCAGCATCTGGCCTTCTGCATCACCAATAACATGACGCCCAAGGTCAGACCTCGGACTTTAACGCACAGCGGTTATGTTTGCATTCAGGGTTTGTTCAGGGGTTTCATGTTTTTTTATATCTTCCTCGTGTCCAGGCATTCTTGGAGAGCTACCTGACCCCGGGTCCCACCCTGCAGTACAGCCGGGACCACTGGCTAGCCCGCCAGTGGACGCTGATCAGCGAAGCATCGGTCACCAGTGGCTTGAAAGACGGCACCGTTTTCGTGCTGAAGTGTGTGGACTTCAGCCTGGTGGTGACAGCGAAGAAGATCCCGTACATCCAGATGTCAGAGGAATACATCGACCCCAAATCACACAAGTTTGTCCTGCGGCTACAGTCTGAAACCTCCGTGTAGGACTCCAAACTTTTTTTTTTTTTTTTTAATTCCTCGCCCTGTTTCGTTGCTCTCAAATGTTTTCATTTTGGGTTTGCAGTTTTTATTTTTACCTTTTTTTTGGAATTTTTATATATTATATATGAATCTATATATATTACACACGTGTTTGAATATATTGATCTTTTTATGTTTGATTCGGATGAAAACAAAAGAAAAGAATGGAGGTGGGATCGCGCTGAAGGCGGTTTGACTCGGACGCCTCGGACACGGTTGTGTACGTGTGTGTATGTGTGTGTATGCACGTGTGTCTTTTTGTGTCAACACAATCACTCGTTCTTTTTCTGTTTGAGATGCTGTAGCCAAACATGACGGGAACATTCAAGGTTTCTGACACCCCTGCAGAGACATTGTTGTCCATGGGACAGATGGACGGACAGACAAACCACTAAGGACTGCGATGGTGTGACTTGGATTTTCATCTTTGAAGCCTGATGGTGGACGTCAACCGAGAAATAAATGGATTTCTTTGTCTCAAACCAAATTAGACGCATTTGACAAAAAACATGAATCTTCAATCAGACTTTGCATTAAATGCACATTTATGTATGTTTCTAAATGAAAAGAATATGCCTAAAAAGGATGGAACATGATCTCAGCCTGCTCAAAGAGGCTGTTTTCCTCATCACTGCTTCAGGACATCTGTAGAGCCGCCGACAAACACAGTACAGTAGCACCCTGAGTGCTAGTTCCCGCACCCAAAGAGGGGCCGCCTGAGCTCCGGGTGCAACGAGGCAAAATCTGAATTCTTTCCACTACACTTGGGAACAACACACACATGCCATGTTAAACACAGAATGAGCTGGATCAAAAGAGACGCTCAGAGGTGGATTCATGCCCAAAAACATTTGCCCCCGCCTCATCGGTTCGGTAAGCTTCTCAGGGCTTTTATGTCCGCTGCATCTGCCTGACATGATGGAAAGGGAAGACGGCGAGGAGGAGAGATGAAAAATACTACTGATTACATAAAACCAAATTCCCCTTCTGTGTGTTACATAGCAGAGAATCAAAATACCGTAAATTCTCATTTCAAACTGGTGTTTAAATGGGCATGAGCGGAGCCGTGTCACACTAAACATTCTGCTGCTCTGGCACGAAAATAAGTTTTCAGTCTCTAATTAATTCCAGTCGTTTCTTCTTTGCCGTACTCCCAATCGATATTAAACTGCCACCGAGAAAACACAACGCTTCCTGATGTTCATGTTAAAAGAAGGTAATTTTTCCCTTTGTATGAAAGACAACAGTGAAGAGAGGGAGAGGGCTGCGACATGCAACACAGTTTGGGAATCGAACCAAAAATGTTTGTGTCATGCGGTAAAGAGACTTAACCGTTGGGCTGCCAGGACGCCCCGAGCTACAAGACTTTTGATGTGAAAGTTCTGTGAGGAAGTGTTGGGTTTCATTCATGGTGGCTTAGCATCGTTTGGGTAAAAAGGCAAAGTAGAACACCTCATGAGACTCTCTGAGGCCACTATTTGATAATTTACGGTATTTAAGGTATGATTTCGTCTTACGGGGGCTCACTGGGTTTTTTTTGTATCACTATAATAGATGACAATGTGAGAGTGTATGAGTAGTGAGAGCAGCAGCAGCAGCAGGGCGGAACCTCCTTCCCAACTGGACCGTCTGGTTTTCCTTTACTCCCTCGTCTCGCCTCTGTTGTCTGACAAAAATGCTCCCGGTGAATCCCTCGAGGTCAGGCACTTCACTTGGAAGGCTCAGAGGGGATTTCTTTTCTGTCTCGTAAAAAAAAAAAAAGCCAGACAAATAGAGTTAAACTAAGCTAAACGATCCTGTCGGCGCTCACGTTTGATTACTCTGTCCACGTCACAGCCGATCTGGTAAATTTAACAAAGTGGTAAAAGAGAATCACGCTCAAGAAAGAAATGTGTCATAGTAACACATTCTGTGTCTATGAGCAGGGCTGTCCCCTACTGCCCCCTGGCTGGTGAACCTAATATTAACACACTGTCTGCCTGAGGGCGGCAGCAACATGTTTTCATACAAAACATAAAGATATTGTTCATTTTTAGCAATTCTGTTAAAGGAAAAAAAACAACACTTTTGCTATTTTCTTTTTTTAAATACCTGCCACTGGTCATGTTTTGTACCTGCTGACAGATGGACTTTGTATGATCCCAATGTGACTGTGCCTCCTGTTTTTACACTGTATCTATTTATGTAAACAAGCATGTGTGTATGTGTGTGTGTGTGTTTGTATGTTTGTGTGTATGCCATTCCAGTAACCCCCCCCCCCCCCCACCCCGCCCCTCTCCTCTCCACTACCACCATCATCGGTCACGCTGTTGCCAGGTTACAGTCCTCTGTCACAGTTTGTTTTTTTTGTTGGACAGCTTCATGATGAAGACGTGACAGCGCGATGTAAGACGTGTTTCAGTCTCACAGCATTAGTATTTGTAAGAAAAAAAATAAACCTTTTTATGAACATTTGTACAACTGCTGTATGCGAATGTATCGTCAGTAAATGGACTTTTTCTGACTGCAGATCTGCTGTGTGGGTTTAAATAGACTCCAGATGTCACATTTATGTTTTGGGTATTTGGTGAGAACACACGAAACGGTTTATTATGAATATGGAGGACGTAAATCAGCGATGCTGCAGAGATTTCAACCTTTAGACACCCTCCACGTTCATCCATTTATATCTTCCATGTGAAAACTAATGCACCGAGTCTGTTGCACTCTGTGTTTGTGGGTTACTGCTCCTCTATTTTTACATCCATTTGTGGTTTCCTACATGTCCCAGAATGCCTCTCAGTTCTCACAAGATTTCACTTTCAGTCGAAGATGGGTGTTAAGTTTTTACCATCAGACTTATTCAGGAAAATTACGTCTGCATGCTCGAAAAAAACAAAGACCTTATCTTGTAGCTGCATTGCATTCTGGTCTGTTGAGGCTTTCTATGATTTCTGTGATGATTCTGTTAAAACTAGTACATTTAGAAATAAGCCCACACCTGACACTATAAAAGCAAATCCCTTAAATTTTAACACACAAAAAAAACTTTAAAGGTATAATTTACTTTTTGATTGTAATTAAGGTATTTCTAATGGATTATGTCCTCAGACACACTGCATGGTTTAAGGGGTAAAACCATCCTTAAATACCACAGTTTGTTCCCAAAGGACAGGTGAAGAATCCAGGATTCATAAACCATAAATATAATCTATTAAAAATATTTTGACATGATACATTCATGTCATGTCATTCATACAAACATGTTTGATGATGAACCCCTGAATCTGCACCTGGATTGAAAAATGAGGTCCTATGGGGTCCAAATTAAGGAGGCATATGTAACATAGTTTGGTAATCTAAAAAATGCAGATAATCCACTAAAATAGCTTCATTTTAATCCAGACCCTGAAAACATAAATAAATAAATATACCTGAATACTGTTCAGTATGGAAACTAAGGAACACCCCAGGAAAAATGACCCGAGATAAGACGGTGTCCACAGCCTTGGCTGTTCTTGGCTTCCATACTTTAAAGGTTAAATATGAATTTATATATATATTTGCACCTGAAAATATTTCATGCTACGGAAATTGAGAACTACAGTCGATCCAATAATTTAATTTTATCCCATTACACTCCAAATCCAGTTAATCATCTGTCGTGTTCTTATGACAACAGGATAATTATGTCATTGTCTCTAGAAAACAATATTTTCTTGACATGATGTGTTAAATACACCAATATAACGAGGGGAGGATTTTTGTTTTTCTCAATCCCGTTATCAAGAATGACACTTTTGATTTTGAGATAATGGACTTATGATCACAAGATAAATCAAATAAAATGTCCGCAAACACAGGCCATTCTTGACTTCCATAGAAACAACTGCCGTTTACCATTGACGATGAAGATTGGTTCCTGCAACCAAACTACAAGCTGCCTCCAACGTGACCAGGTCCAGATATGAGTTGAAGCAGTGGATTAGTCCTTTAATTGTCTTTTATCACCTCTCTTATTCCTAACTTCCTCCTCAGCATCTCCATATTCACCAGCTTCTTGGCCGGCTTCAGGCCTAACACTCTCCTCTGTCGCTGCCCATTAAACATGTGAGTGACCCCGCTGTGTGACCCCCGCTGCAGCCAAATTTCAGCTTCCTTTTCTTTCTTTCTTTTGTTTTTTTTTTTTGGGCCTTATTCTGGTGGCTTTTTGTTGTCGTGAGGCTCAGTGGTAATTGGGTTGCCATCAGCCTGTCAGAGCGACGCAGCGGGTTCTCGTGGGTAAATGAATGTCAGTGTCAGTGTCCGGCGCTGAAAACAAACAACCTCATCCCACGGCGAGCTCGGGGTGCGAGGCCGCCTGTCGGAACTCATCTGTCCTCAGCTTAATCCCCCCTCCCTCTCCTGTACCCGCCTGATCTGTGCGGGACATGGGACGAGCAGGAGAGAGGTGTAGAAGAAAATGAGCATTTGCATCTAAATGGAATGTTTTTCCTCCCTTCATTCCTGCCTCTCTATTTGGTTGGTAATGACTTCGAGGCATGAAAGGAAATCCTTCTGTCTTCTAGTGGCTTCAGTTCTAAACAGAAACCTTAATTCATCTCACTCCTGTCTTCTCTTTGTTCTTTGCCACGATGTCATCCTTCCCCTCTTGAGAGTAAGGAGGTGTGTGTGTGTGTGTGACATCACTCCCCTTGCCCTCCTTTTAGTCAACGTTCATGTAAAACACCATCACACTTGACATTCACAGGATTATGTAACCTAAAGGCCCTACAGAGCATCACAACACTTCCACCATGACACTGTCTGCTTCCTTTTCCTCAGGAGAAAGCGTGCCCCTGTTCTTGCCTCGGGTCATGTTTAAACGCAGACACACACACAGTCAGGTGTTCTCATCTCTCGGTTATACACATAGATTATGTGTAAATCCCAAACCATGATACAAACATCCTGTTTACACACTGCAGCTCATAGACCTCCAGGGGAATAATGATTCTTGCATGGCCCTGTATTATTAATTCATATCCAGTGGTAGGGCTTCAACAGGAGTGTGTCTTCGCCTTGTGCAGTTTGTTTGGCCCCGGTGGGCATTGTTTTAGCCCGTCTCACCCCAGACCTCCCCTAGCCTCGCCGTCCAGGTCCCTTCTCCCATTAGGGGGCATAACGATGTTGAATTATTCACTGATGTTTGAATAATTCAAGGTGAAAACGCTCATTGACTGAGGGGGGGTGTACACATGCCAATCTGCTGTCCTGAGTGTCAGTCTGGACCTTTTAATGAGGAGGAGAAGTCAAATGTGTGTACTGGAGGTGATTCAAATTAAAAAAGAGTTGCGCGTATTCATTGTGTACTTTTATTAACACTGTTTTACATAATCAAAAAAGTGCTTTTAATACTTTTATGTGTCGTTCTTTTAATTCAATCATTTCAATTTGTCCTGAATTAATCACAAAAATTCAAGTACTATGCTACTAAGAACAACATCGATACCCACAAACTAAGATTAATCTTAATTATCTAATCATTTTCCTCAATCTTAAAACTGCTATAATAAATATTTTCTGTGAACTCGCAAAGACTTATCGCCAAACCTTTACATCTACGCAACATTTTAGCGTCTTTCAGCTCATTGTTTTGGTTTTACAGCCTCGCAGCCTTGATGTTTTTGATTCACTCTCGCAGCTCAGCATAATTCCTATTTCTAGTGAAAAAGTTCCCAAAACCCACTGCTAGCACCAAACAGCAGACAAGTTAGCGACTAGCTGGTGAATATAATGGAGTGTTTGGTGACTGAAGAGCCAGATATTTCTCTCAGGGGTCGGTGGAGACCAAAACAGAGCTAAAAGGGGAGTGAAAGTTGGACGTTTGGCCTGAGCCAGTGTTGCTGTTAGGGCAACTTAAAGGGTGATGTCAGTGTTTATGTTTAGTTGTGATGTCCCCAATTGGCCTAAATCTATAAATGGAGCTTTAACTGACATGTATGCGACACAGAAAGTTCTGATATCTTGATCCTCGGTGAACACAGGAGAATTTTCTGCTCCCAGCACTGTGCTAACTTCATTATAAACTGGGCCATAAATTTCCAATTACGACCTTCAACTATTTCAACCACAGTCTACAGAGTCTAGAATACAGGGTTTTTTTTTTTTGGGGAGACCATGAATTTACTTTTCATTTCACTTTTAAATGATTTTCAAATTGTTCAATATTTTGACGCCAGCCCATAATTCCTCCATTTAATCGTCACTGTCGTCTTCCTCATCTGGGTCATGACTTTCGGAGCTGTCCTCTGTCAAGTAGCTGTCGGGGCTTTCCTGGTCGTCAGCAGACTCGTCATCGTCCTCAGTGTTCACCCTCCCCGACAGGACGTCCTCTATCCAGTCCTCCAGCTCCTCGGCGGTGGGCAAGTCCTCGTCGTTGGACATGTCCAGCCACACGCTATCCGCCTGGATCACAGAGCATCAAGGAAGTCAAGGTAAAGGCAGATAAACACTTCCCTTTGGTGCAGTCCAAGATTGTGTAGATCCTTACTTACATCTGTTACGTTCACCACACCAATCTGAGGCCTAAACAGGTCCAACTTGAAGGTTTTTTCCCAGTAAGTGGTCAGCTGGAGGGGCGAGACAGATCCGGTTAACTTAGACTATCAGTGACATTTGAAAGAAATGTGGTTACATTGGTAGTGATGAGGCAGAACCAGTGGGAAATCATCAGGGTCGATCCAGACGATGCTGAGCTCAGGGTTGTTGGTGTTGTCTCTGGCCACGTCTTTCAGGATCTCTAGGAACTCATAGCCATCTGGGGACGACAGAACAGAGGAACCTGAGCTCACCTTCAGGCGCTTGAGACAAAAAAACAAACCGTGAAACCAAAAAGGGAAACGGTGCTGACCTGGATCTTCTTCCTCTGCAAACGCAACAATATGTATTCCATCCATGTCGTCCTCCTAGAAATGTATTTACAGCACAAGAATGGTTTACAACCCAGCCTTGGTAAAATAAATCAGGACTAATCCATTTAAGTGTCATAGGTTTGATTCCCATACCCATGTTTCAAACATATTCTCTGCCCGGAGCTTCCTCAAAGTAGCTCTGTGAAGAGCACATTTTCATAAAATGTTCAAACAGCATGAAAACAACCCTTAAAAGACATAAATAATAATACAAATCTCATCAACCTTCTGTGTTGGTTGACAAACTCCACAATGTCCATCTCTGTCAGAGGTCTGCCAGGCAGGATGGCCGGCTCCTCCATGAACGGCTCATAAAAGTTCACCTCGTTCATCTTAAGAGACAGATGTTTGGCTACCTAAAACATACGACATGACAGGATTTCATTATGATAAGCAGCTGGAGGATGTATTCATGGGCTTTTGTTTAATGAGAGGATGAAGCTCATTAAAAATCTGAAGCATTTCATTAAAAAAATTACATTTCTTATCAATGTATTTTACTTTAAAGCTCTTACAAGTGTGTTTAATGCCTCACTTTTCTCCCAAGTGTGTTCAAACTTGTACGTGGAAATAGTTCTGTCCCATCATTTAATTGTTAGTATTGATTAAAAAAGGGATCGTCAATGCTCATAGCTGCCAACGAGGCAGAGCAATCGTGTTGCATATTAAACTTATTACCAGCTTACATGTATTAGATGAGAAGATAAATACCACTCCTGTTTCTGTACACTATATATGGCTAACGCTCACTAATTAACATTTTATGGTGGGATAAGTCACTGCCTCTGGCACACAACATCTCGTAAAAACCACAACCGCTCATTTTTAGACTACATTTTTTGCACTAAGTAAACAAACCAAGTGTTAATTACTGAGCTTCAGAGATGCTACGTGGATATTTTCGCATATTTCCCCAAAATATCAAACTATCACTCCCAAAAAGAGTGTATTAAAATGCAATGTGTATGTGATGTTTTGATGCAGATTTTATTTTGTACATTAATACTCACAGATTTGTCAAACGTAGCAAAGAACTTGATGTAAGGTTGAAAACGTTCTGACGCCTCTTGAAAAGCTTTGTAGTCTGAGAAATAAAAAAAAGTAGCCAGACAGAGAAAGAGAGAGAGAGAGATTGACGAGGAAGTCAAGAGCGAATAGAAAACAGAGATGAAGAAGGTAAAACATGAGTGTGTGGAAAGTCGTCTTTCACATTCTGCTCACATTCCTAGCCAAATGTGCAATATGTGATCAGGAAGGCAAGCGGTGAAACCCGCTCGCTTCATTCAATTTCCCATCATGATTGTACTGTCTTCACCCAAGTAACAAAGTCTCCCTTAATACAGTTTTATACGCTTGTAACGCACTCCTGGCTCCGCTCCCAACAAGGTCACAACCAAGGACCAACCTATCTGTGGACAGAAATAGGCTCCATAATGAAACTTCATGCCACTGTCATATCGGACCAGATAACATCTTCCCTGTCTCACTTTTTCTTCCTTTTTCGAGAGGAACTATAATTGCAGTTTGACCTATTAGACAGAGAACTAGAAGCTATTTAAAGGCTCTCAAGAGACGGAGTGAGAGTGCCACAGTCTAGAATCAGGTTTCCCTTTAGCAGCAGTTAGACTACATGGTAATGTCCATTAGCCTCTAGATCCCATTAGTGTCCGGGGAGCATAGTGAGGAAACTTTAGGGGCCCAGATGTATTTTAAACCCGTCACACTGTCCCTGTCCTTGTAAAAGCTAACGCAAATGTATTAAGGAACTAACATGAATCCTCTCCTCTGAAGTAGCCAATCAGACGGATGTCCTCCTCCATCCTCTCAAAGGCTCGCAGCTCCATGGCATTATTGATCATTTCCACAGGGTCCTCCAGCACCTAGGGGGCGGTGTAACAACAGCAACAAAACACGTAAAAAGATAGTTAAACACTTTTGGGAAATCTGCATATCCACTTTCTTGCTGAGAATTAGATAATTTGGTCGATACCACTCACCTAAAAACTGTTCCATTTACTATAAAATACATTTACACTTGTTCTAATGTTAAAGACAGTTAAAGACTGTCCACTCACATCCAACAGAAACTCCACCAGTGTGTCTGATGAGAGCTCCCCATCAAACTCGATGACGCGGTCGTCCTTGAAGACGTACAAGCTGCCCACCTCCTCCAGACCTAATTAAACAGCAGGAGTAAAGTAATATGACTGCAACAAAGCTAATCTGAAATACTGTGTTTAGAAAAGTTTGAGATCACAGACACGGAGTCTATGTGGAAAGCAACGTCACACAGAGAAGTCAATATTTTGGGACAACCACAAACAAGAGAGAGGATAGAAAATATTGATCTAAAGCACAATCCAGATTTGGACATTCAGCATGCTGTGAAATGATTCATGAGTCATACCCAGTTTTCTGGCTACTTTGGCGTCTTTCTGGGAGTCCACCATCCCAAAACCGATGTCTTTGTTCTCCAGGACCTGAGCTGTGAGCTGAACAAATTTGATTTGATTTGATTTGATTTATTTAGCACATAATTAATTACATTATCCATAAAAAGAAAAGAAAAAGAAAAAAACTCAAAAACAAACGAATAGCAAAAGGATATTATGCACAGCGGACATGCAAGGAGGTCCGAAAAAACCCTCAAGGGGCTTGTCAAAAGAGCCTCCTGAAACAATTACAGGGTATGAATAAAAATGCAAGCTACTGTCTTATACAGGGCATACACAGCTAAGGACAGCTTCAAAAAAATAAAAAATAAAACACAGCTGAACACATAGATCCAGGATATACACACATCAAGGTGTTATAAAAATTAAAACGGAACATTCAGTTCTTGATTACACTATTAAAAGCTGGTTGAGAGAGTTTAAGAAAATGAGGAGGAAGTGAATTCCATATCTTGGAACCTCTGTAGGAAATCTTAAATTGTGATGAAACAGTTCTCGATTGTGGGGGCCGAAGCTGATAGGCTTTACGAGTTGAGAAATTATGATATTGATTGTTTGCAGAAAATAAATTGTCAAACAAGGAGGGAAGTGTTTTGTTTAAAGAACAATATACAAACTGAGCAATCTGGAAGTAATTAAGCTGATAAATATTAAGAATACCAAATTTATGAAACAAAGGTAAAGTATGGGTTGTTGGAGGAGAAAGAGCCATGATTCTCACTGCACGTTTTTGCAACCTAAAAATGGGCTGCAGCTTAGTTTGATGGGTACTAGCCCAAGCAATGTTGCAGTAACTTAAAAAAGGATAAATCATAGAATAATATAGATTCAGGGAAACTTTTGTATTTAGAAGATGCAGGATTTTCCCAATAATTCCAATATTTTTTGCGATTTTAGATGTAATTAGAGAGATATGAGGTTTCCAAGATAGGTTTTCATCAATCAACACCCCAAGAAAACGACAAGTGTAGCATTGACAAGGTAGCATTGATAAAGACAGAAGAACTTAACTTAACTTAACTTAATTTAACTTAACTTAACTTAACTGGATGACTTACAGTTTAACATCTAAACATTATTGCCAGCATAAGAGAGGACACGAGTCTCCTCAGGTCAACCAAAGAAAGTTTAAACAAAACCAAAGAAATATGAACATATTACACCTGTGCTAAAGTCTGCATTGGTTACCTGGAATAGGACTAAATTACATAATGATATTAAGAATATTATTTGTTTTTAGGGTGAACACAAACATGGACGAATATTTAGTAATTATGCTACACATTCTCTGTCCACTGTCCAAATGATACCACATTTAAAACTTCTTGAATCTATACTTAAAGACTACTGGAACCTGTGTTTGTAATTTAACTGTATTTTTTAATAAAAATACAAATGTATTTTTTTAATTTAATCTCTTTTTAATGATTTGATTGTGAGGGTTTGTTTTTAGCAGTACTCTAATCTAAAGAACTTTCTGGGCTCCATAGATATCATTTTTTATCTTGTGTAAAACCTAAAACATTCAATGTGAGTTGAGTTAAAATAGAGAAAAGCAGCAAATCCTCAGCAGGAAACACATTTGGGTTCCTCCACCTTCCGAATCTCACTTTAACCCCTGAATGTTAGCATGCTTACACACTTAACTAACGAGATAAACATTATATTTGCTGCACATCGGCATGTTGTCATTGTAAGGATGTTAGTATTTAGCTCAAAGGGCACCACCACTGTGCATATATAGCTACAGCATCACATTTAGACCACCATCGAGCAGCGGTTCCCAACCTGTTGAGGGCACAAATCCGGTTTCTATAGTTGTTACTTTTACTTGTGAAATACTGAAAAACTTTGACCTCCTTTAGTTCGTTAAGATTATTTAACAGTAACAGTATTGTTAAATTCTGAGTAGTCATACATTTGGGAACCACAGAGTAGAAAATCATGGACTTCAGTGTTTCTAAAATGGGATCAAAATACTTCACACCAACACTCTCTCTACTCTGCACTCTGCGTTTAGTTTGGCACTTGCACTCCGTGTATTTGAGCTGGCATCCACAGCTGCCGCTGTCTTCATCAATACATTCTTGTTAGAGGGAAGCTGTGAGTCAGGACAGCTTGCCTTTCAAATTTCAAGAAACGCTTCTTGAGGAAGGAAAAACAGATTTAGAAATACCACTAAAGAGACGAGACTTCTGAGGCTGCTGTGTGTGTGTGTGTCTGCTCTCAAAATGTGTGCGACATGACAGGAATGCAAGAGCGATCACTGAGCAAATTTTAGGTGTGACAAACTTGGCTTCCCTTTTCTCATACTTTTAGCTCATAAATAAGGAGAAAGGGGGATGCAGGAGAGCATCCACTTATTTCTAGTTCACAAAGAGTTTTGGGAACGAGCTATAATTAACAGAATGACCTAGAAACAATCCCTGGATACATGTGAGCCACAGAGGAGGGGGTGTAATGGGATTCAAAAGCACTGCTGCCAGTTAAGAGAGCGTGCAGGTAGAACACTGACTCCGTCCATCAAAGCGTGACAGCGTGACAGCTATGAATCCAGCCTCACGTCACTTCATGGTTAAAGCAGACAGGAAGAATGAGGCATCCAGTGTCTGCTTTTCCAACCACCGACTACACAATCACTCGTTATGACAGGTTAGAGTCAAGGCAGCGCAGTTGTTCGGCTGTGAGTTTGACCCGTGGGGGATTTGAGCGGTTGCTTATTGAGACATTTTGTTATGTTATCAGTGACATCAGATATATGATCAGTCGTGACGTCTTCTTGGCAGGTGACTCAGGTGTTGTGTACCTGAAGACAGTAGCAGTGTCAGAAAGACTTCTTTCCTTGCTCCTTTTCTAGTCTGTACCAGTTCATCACTTTCTAAATTCACCTTATTTTATTGACTTACTTCATCACTTTTCTTTCTGTTGTTTTGTAATCTAAAACCTGACTTCCAGTAATCTCCTACAATACATCAGGGATGACACTCTCATGGAATTCCAGCTTTTAAATGAGGCGTGAGGAGCGATGAGTGAGATGGGTGATGAGGTGCTCGGCAGCACAGAAGGTTCTGGGTTCAAACCCACAGCTGGGGTCTTTTAATGTGTATTTTGCATGTTCTGTTGCATGTGTGTGGGTTCTCTCCAGTTGCTAATTAGCACTAAACACAATGTACAGCTGAGATTGATGGGAAGGTGATTAGTCTTAGTCGATTAATCGATTAATCGATTAATCGATTAGTCGATTAGTCGATTAACTACTAACTAACTAGTTTCAGTAATTTGTCATCAGTTTCTCCACTGTGAATTTTATATGATGTATAAATTAGATATAGTTAGGTTTTGGATAAAAGATTGACTGGAGATCAGCAGCTGTCATATTATATAAAAATTAGACAATATATAGATGACCATCTTTGACTGATGAACTGTTTGTTCTCTTATCATTTATTAATCACCTATTAACATTTACAACTCTAGACTTGTTGGATTAAAAAAACATTCATAAATGACTTACTAACATTTCTTAATTAGTATTTATTAATGGATTGCTAACATTTACGACTGCAAGGGATTTTCACAACCTGGGAAATGTGGCTAATTTTATGAACAAATTGTTTAAAATAAAGGCATTTTTTATAAAAAATGTGACCTTGTTTTAGGGGGCATTTAATGGAATAACACTTCACTTGCTTTTCATGTCTCAAACCTTTGTAGTGAACTTGAAGAAGAGCCATAAAAAAGAAAAGAAAAAAACATCAGCACTAATCTCTGTGTCTTTACAGCCTCTCTTGGGATTTGTCTGTCTCTTCACTAACTCCTCCAGCTCTCCTCTTTCCTCCCCTGTGGACCCTCATCCTTACCTCCAGCACCAGCTCTGTCATCTGGAACCTCTTCTGCAGGCCCTTGTTGGCAGGCAGTGGTTCATGGTAGAACAGGCACAGCAGGTCGTACCTCTTCAGAGCCTTCTTGTAGTTGCGCTCGCTGATGTCCAGCACCCTGTCCTTCCCGTCAAAATTAGGGAACTCGAGACCTTCCTCGGCAGTGCAAAGGAAAACCAGGTGAAGGCACAGGCCGGATAGTAGAGAAAGCCACATTTGCTGCATTGCTGTTCAATTAGAGTTTTTTTTTAGCCAGAATGAAGTTTGCAGAGAAAATCAAAGAACCAAGAAGTACGGCAGATATCATGCAAAGGAGAAATCCATCCAGCAAATGTGAAACATTCTCACAAATATTTCATCACTATCTCTCCCCTCTCTGCTTCTCTCTGTGGCTCTCCTCCTTGATATCTCTCCCTCTCCACCTGTCTCCTGTCTCCTCCTCCCTCCGTCACTCAGTCTTACTGCCCCAAATCTCCCAGGAGGGTCTCTTTCTCTCTCTCCCTTCCCTCTTTGAGTGAGAAACTCATGAATCCATTTACAGGACAAATCATCCATGTGTGATAGTCATTCATGCCCTTGAAATAAATTCAGAAATTAGAGCAGAAGAAGCTGTGGGGATTTCATCCTGCCATTTAAACAGCGGTGACATGATCCATGTCAGGGCAACGATTATAGGGCTTTAGCTATATGCATTGTAACAGTGAATCTCATGCCATGACATGAATTGATTGATTTAGTCTGGTGGAACATGAGGGTGAATATAAGGAGACACATTTTGTGAGGAGTGTCCCTTTAATGTCACTTTTGCGCTAATCTTTTAGCCGTTACGGTAGCCTGCATTTAAACGAATTTCGCAGTGCGCGTTACCGTAATGACGACGGTCTCCAGCCAGAAGTAACAGATCACCGATGATCAGACAGAGCTGGAGGATAGAGAAAGATGGAGCGCTCCTGGCTGTGGAGGTTTTTAACGCTGCTGCAAGTTTGTGATTTATGTTTGGCTTCCGCTTCAGGTAACATTATCTCAAACAAACACGAAACTGTGAACGCGTTTTTAAAAAAAAGGCAGTGATAAGACTTTTGTTTCGCGGTTCTTCCTCGAGGTGAATTTTGGGTGTTGGAGTCATTCATCACTTCACGAGCTAGTCCACTAGCACGCGAGCTAACTCAGTTAGGCTGACTTTAAGGCTTGACATGAAGTTAGCACTGTAATATTATTAATCATAAAACGTGATTTTAAATAGTTTAATTTAATGTCAATATTCATGGAGGCTGGGCGTAGTTATGGCAACAGGTCTGCTAAATGCTAGTTAGCACTTAGAAATGTTAAAATGTTCTGACTGACTACACACATACACACACACACACACGTATATATGTATATATACACATACATATATATATGTATATATGTGGGGTTTGTGTATATAGATTATATATATAATATATATATATATAATATATATTATACACACACACACCACACTCACACACATCACACACACACAACATACAGATATATATCTATATATAGCTAGAGAGTCTATCGATAGATCTATATAGTGGGTGTATCTTTTGCTGTAATTGTAACTTAAAGTAATGAAATGTGAATAACAGACAGACACAACCTTAGGGACACAGCACCTGTGAAGCCCCTTTTGAACCACTAGTCTTGTTTGGGACATCCTCATTGGGGGTACTGATCCATTAAACACTCTATACTTTGTACATCAGGGTCCTGACCCATTGGTTGAAGATAGGAATAATCCATTATGAAAGTCTGCTCTGACATTATGTTTTCCTATTTGTAGGGAAACAGTGGAAGAAGATTAGAGACAAGATTTCCGATGCTGTTCATGGGTACACGCCGTGTAACCCTGTCAACTGCAGCTGCCATCTAAGGTGTGCCTTTGCTTTTCCTCATATATTGCAGCACCAAATGTTTTATAGATATCTGACAGGATCATTTCGATCTCAGTGTCCTGCAGCAGGACTTGCAGCCCTTCAGAGGGAAAATCTCTGAGGATGCCATGGCTGCGACTGTTCAAAGAGGGGTGGGCACCCACTACCAGATCATTGGCCACAGGTTGTACAGAGAGCACAGCTGTATGTTTCCTGCCAGGTAAGGAGAAGAAGTATCTGATCAGATTTCAGTTTCAATTGCTTGCGTTGATATGTGCACAGTGTACAGCTGCTTGTTTCCGGTTTGCAGGTGCAGCGGGGTGGAGCATTTCATGCTGGAGGTGATCGACAGGTTACCTGACTTGGAGATGGTGGTTAATGTCAGGGATTATCCTCAAGTCCCCAGCTGGGTGCAGCCAACGCTGCCGGTCTTCTCTTTCAGTAAGGTCAGACTTGGACACTCTTGAAAACAGACACAATTGTTTATTAAATAAAATAAGTGGGGTTTATTTTGACGTGTGTTTATTCGATTCAAGCAGACAGCAGACTACCAGGACATCATGTACCCTGCGTGGACGTTTTGGGAGGGCGGACCTGCTGTGTGGCCGATATACCCCACTGGACTGGGAAGATGGGATCTGATGAGGGAGGACCTGAAAAAGTAAAGTCATGTATACGGTCTACACGTGTGTACTTACTGTGGCTGAAATTATAATGCAGTTAGTTTAATCGTGGGTTGAAACAAAGTAGAGCATTTATGGAAAGAATGGTGTCGACTAATCATAGCCTCTCAGATGTGATGACGCATAAATCATACCCATATTCACACACACTTCTATAATTTCAGTGTGTCTCATCCATGTCATGTGTTGCTGTAGGTCTGCAGCACAGTGGCCATGGAAGAAGAAGGAGTCCAGAGGATTCTTCAGAGGCTCCAGGTCATTACCGTGAACTTGTGTGTGTTATGTGACCTTATACATCGCTCAATATTTGTTAGCCAGCTAGTCTATCTCATCTCTTCTTGTGGCATACTTGCCTGTCAAACTGTGCCCCACTTTTCACCTGCAAACTTTTTTCTTCTATCAAGCTGTCCAAATAAATTTAGCACACTCTCTCTCTATCTGAAACTCCAGGCTGCCGTTTTCTAATCTTCTCCCTTGTTTTCTTTGATAGAACCAGTCCGGAGCGCGACCCTCTGATCCTTCTGTCCAGAGAAGCTCCAGAGCTCGTGGATGCAGAGTACACAAAGAACCAGGCCTGGAAGTCTGAGAAGGTCTGTCTTACTGAAATCACACCAGGGGCAAATTTTTCTGCATTTTGTTGATGTTTGAAGCATCAGAACAGAGAAAACTAATGTGTAAATCACAGCCCACGTCTTCCTTCTTGTTTTAGGACACACTAGGGAGACCCCCAGCCAAAGAAATCCCACTGGTGGATCACTGCAAATACAAGTAAGCTGGACTCAAGGTCAGAACGGTGGACACATCATCATTTCTGAGCAGTTTTAACACTCCCTTACATCCTTACAGATATTTGTTCAACTTCCGTGGCGTGGCGGCCAGCTTCCGCTTCAAACATCTCTTCCTCTGTGGTTCTTTGGTGTTTCATGTGGGGGATGAATGGCAGGAGTTTTTCTACCCTCAGCTCAAGCCATGGGTGCACTACATCCCAGTGAAGCAGGACCTCTCTGATCTCAGGTACCACAACCACTGTCTCATATTTACTGCCCAGTTGTGATGATTCCTTGGAATCCTACATATTTCTTGTTTGACTGATGAGGCTTACTAAAATATATAAAATAAAAAAATATGATCTGACGGTTTCCACATGTGTTGTGCATGTGTGGAAAGGAACTCCTGAACTCGAAATTTGGACGCTTCTGGAGATGCAGATGTGTTTTCATCCCCCAAAAAGAAGGACGTATTAGTTCAAGTTACCTTTATATTATCAGCTCAACAAAAAGAAAGCGATTGGATATGTTAGGAAATCACTGTTGTAGTTCTTTGGCAATATTTTAAAACTCCTTTCAGTAGATTAAACGGGTAAAACAGGAGCTGCTGTGCGCCCTTAAAGTATCATTCATCTTTTGCTTCCTCTGTCACCGTGGTGAGTCAGCAGTGATGAGCAGCAGGCGTAGCAGCTATTTTTATGGATTTGTATTCCCTCGGTTCATGTTTTGTGGCTCCAAATCGGAACGCCTTAAAATACCAAAAAAAACCCCAAACATGCAATTTTCAGTGGAGCCAGTTTTCTTCCAGCTTACTGGTGAAAATCACTGTACAGCCCTTTAGTAAATAAAGACATATGCTACTCTTATAGTCTCACAGATGTATGTCAGCATCATACAAATACATGTGAAGCTTTCTAACACTTTTCAGTTTTATCTCCTGCATATATACTAAATGTGTGTCTTCACATGTCTCCCTCAGGGAGCTACTACAGTTTGTCAAAGAGAATGATGCCATCGCACAGGAGATTGCCACAAGGTAACAAATCATATTTTCTGGACTGAATTTTAATAGTTTTCAGAGGTCAGTCTGACTTTCTGTTTCTGCCTCCCCCCCAAAAAAAAAGGGGTAAGGAATTTATCCTCAACCACCTGCGGATGCAAGATATTTCCTGCTACTGGGAGAGACTCCTCACTGAGTTCAGCCAACTCCTCACCTACAAACCCAAAAGGAAGAGCGACTACAGCCAGATCGTCCACAGACCCAGCAAGACGGAGCTATAAGACGGAGCCTCTGTGGGGACCAGGGCAGCTGTAGTGAAGGGAAGCACTAGATGATGAATGTAAATAACCGAACCACAGCATTTGATTTCCTCACAAGCAGCGTTAGACTGCGTGTCCTCACGGAAGATGCAGTTATAGGGCACGTAGTTTTAGTATTACACGGTCATAGATGTAGCTTTAGTGTGTTGACTGTGGATGCTGCCATACCTTCAGGTGCCACTAGGGGGCTCTTACACCATTTCTGAGTCATTGATCACTCTCTGGTTCAATCAGTTGATTTTTTTTTTTTTTTTTTTTTTTTTTATGGTGTCATGTCTGGCCTCACCAGCAAAATAACATCCAATGTGAGATGTGTTTTTAAACTTTTAGAAATAACCCTGATGACATCATAGTGATGTCATCAGGGTTATTTCTGCTTGGGCTTGGAGAAAACGTTGTAACAAATTAGTCTGCATGTACACTGGGGGTGTGTGGTTTCTGTGTTTGTATGTGGCAAGGGGGCTGTCTGCTGCTGCTTTATAGAAGAGTCGTACTAAATTACCGAGGTGTCCCTTTAACATGCAATGTAAAATCTTCAGACCTCTTGCTGCTGAAAAACGTTGGATTTGATTTTCTGTATTTGAAAGTCAGCTCGGTCATCCTCGAGTGGAAGAAGTTCAGCACCTCGCTCATGAAGCTGAACCGAACCTTTTGACCTCTTACTGCCGACCACTCAGTCCAAAGAGAATATTACACGTCCAGCTATGGAGCACGTTAAACTCTCATTTTAAGTACTTGAATCAGCACAGCAAAGCGTGACGTCGACTTTATCTGGCCTGTTTGTACGTTTCCACCCAGCAACCCCAATTTAATTGATCCAAGTCATCCCTGACATCAGCCTTGCTGCACTGCCCTCTACTGGACAGCTGAGAAAACTCCAGCAGAGCTGTACCAAGCTTCAGCACAATAACATATCCATGTACTGTTTGATTTGTCTGTCAGTGTCAGTCTTTGGATTGATTCTGCCAAAAGTTAAATGCACAAAATAATTACTCCCAGTCTACATTTCATTCCACACTAAGTGCCAACAGTAAGCAATAATCACTTTAGAGTAATTAGTTCTGTTTTGATGTGAAACATTCATCTTAATTGTTTTGACCTTTTGATAATGATAATGTGTAGTTGATGCAGGAGAATGTTGAATATGTTGTAGTATTCACATTGGGCTGTGCACAAATAGATTCTCACCGAGGTAAGGCTGTTGTGTTTTTACAGTATTGTTAAAAACTGTGGTGAAGGTTGTCCGTTAGTATGTTGATCAGACCAAAAAGCTGTGATTGCGTGCCTGGTCAAAGTGTGGCAAATCATGTTTTTGTCACAACTTGTGCAGCGTTTTTGTTTGTTTTATGGCAATAAACGGTTTGGTTCTTAAAAGTTCTTCCTTTGACTACGTCAGTGATTCATTACAGTAAACATTTGTTGCACTATTAGAGAGAGGGAGAGAGAACTTTATTAATCCCTGAAGGGAAATTCTTTTGTTGGAGCAGCATTGCAAGTAACAACACAGAACAGGTACACACTATGTACAGGTATGAGGTAAAAATAGTAGTAGTTGTAGTAGAATAAACTCTAAGGAGGAAGAACATATGGTTCTACCTATAAAAATATACATAAGAAATTGGTAAATATAAAGTCAGTTCTCTACAGGTGAGCTATTTAAGTACAATTACCTACTGTCTATATCATAGATCTTCAACCTTTTTCAGCCCAAGAGACAAATAGAACAGATGTGTCACATTTTAAGCCTGGCCTATAATAACTTTTTACTTTATTCACCTTTTATTTCACCGTATTAACCTATTTATATGCTGGGTTATTAGCCTTTTTTTTTGTTTATGGTTGATTAAAAAAAAAAAAAAGTTTATGCATAATGGAATAATTTATTTTGTAAATAGTTTTTGTCAAAAGTAGCGTATTGTTGCATATTAACGCTTTCAGTTTACTTTCGTTTTTTATGAGAATTCATTCATTTATTCATTTAATGGGACCATGTACAGTATTATACATAAACGATTACATTTGATGTACTGCACCAGAGTTATCTTACAGCTACTTTTCATCTGCAGTGCCTTCGGAAGACACAGTTAAAACATATTACAGCACAATATGAAACAGTACAAAGCAAAAAAAACACACAGGACACATAATACAAAATACAAAGTTACACACATCAGAATCAGAATCAGAAGTACTTTATTAATCCCCGTAGGGAAATTGTTTTTGTTACCGCAGCTCCCAAACGGTAAGTGATAGCAAGAAAAACAAAAGAAAACAAAACTTTAACAATATACCCTATACAATATCCTATTTTAAACAATATATACACATTATATATATATAAATAACAGTTAAATAGAACCAGTAAAAAATAAAAAAAACAAGTAACAGTGAGATATGAGATAATTTAGTCTTTGAAATAAATAACAGTTAAATAGAACCAGTAACAGTAGATTAAAAACCAAGTAACAGTGAACTGTGCAATATGTAAATCAAAGCCTTATAAAGAGTTTAGTGAGAATTTAGTGAGGAGTTATACAGGCTGATGCTCACAGGTAGGAAAGACTTCTTATGCCGCTCTGTGGAGCATCTTGGTACCAGCAGTCTCTGACTGAAGGTGCTCCTGGGTCTGTCCAGCACCTCATGGAGTGGGTGGGAGTCATAACATACACCCACAATGTCAGAGGCTACAGAGCTGAGTACTCAATATCATTTTTGTTATATATTTTTTAAATGAATACATTCCTCTGCGGACCCCCAGAGGGTCATTGACCCCTGGTTGAAGACCCCTGGTCCATATTAATATATAATAATAATATAGTGCGCCTGCCTTGTAAGTCCTCCGCAGACAGGAGGCGCTGTTGTCACCATGCTCGGCCGGATGTGAAGGGTTGGGGACGCCGGCAGGCTGCAGAAAGTCACGTTAGAGACAGAGACAGCAGGAGGACGAAGACAGAAAACAAAGATGTGGACACGCTCCGTGAGGGACATTCATTGACGAGGAGCGGGACACGCCGGTAAACAGCCGCGTCATTGACGAGGAGCTTCGCCGGTAAGTTTGTTATGAGAGGAGCTAGCGGCTAAGCTAAGTTCACGTCAGCTCAGACGTTCACGTTAAAATAATCGTTAGATTAATCGACGAATCGAAAAATAATCGATAGATTAATCGATAGAAAAATAATCGTTAGATTAATCGATAGAAAAATAATCGTTAGATGCAGCCCTAGTTTATTGACGAAAGCGTGTAAAAAAAAAAAAAAAAAAAAAGCGTCAGGTGACCTGACACAGGTGAGCGGCTCGAGCTAATTAACGCTCAGCGTGACTACAGGTGGCGCTATGTTCAATGTTTATCAATATTTATCCATGTTTATCAATATTTATCCATGTTCATCAATATTTATCAATGTTTATCAAAACTTATCCATGTTTATCAATGTTTATCAATGTTTATCAATATTTATCAATGTTTATCAAAACTTATCCATGTTTATCAATATTTATCAATGTTTATCAATATTTATCAATGTTTATCAATGTTTATCAATGTTTATCAATATTTATCAATACTTATCTATCTTTGCAAGTTTATATTCGGTAGAAATGCATCTTTCGTCGTGCTACCCGTCCTCTGCTAATTTAGCTCGACAAAAACAAACAATTGTTCATCTTTGTGATGTTTTGAGCAACAAGTGTTGGTGTCTGAACAAAGGTATAAAACCAGAATTTAATGTAAATCGTTGGTTAATCGACTGTTTGACAAGTGAGGGTATTGTTTATTGTGTGTTTTGTGTTTAAAGAGATCATCAGTCTTGTTTTCACTGCATAGTATCTCTTAAAAAGACCTTTTTGTATTTATCTCTGACCCTGGACCAGCCAGCACACCCTGCTCAGAGGACCAGAGCAGTGCATTGAAAAAGCTCAATTTTGAAGTTGTGCGCCCCGTGTGTTTTGATAGGACTTCACCATTTAACAGCTGCTGAGTTGGACAGTCTATAAAGCCCTGCCAGGATCTCGTTCGCCTTCAGGCTATTTATTTTGAGGATGGAGCTTAAGTTGAAGCAACGCGCGCAACATCCCAACCCACGGCCATGTGTTTGTGCCTCTCCGCAGCAGCCTAATGCCAGCTGAAGCGTGATGCATCCAGAGCGGCCCAGAACGAGCCTCGCCCTGCAGAGACGTCAGGCAGATTCAGCCCCTCGGGGCATGCCGAGCACCGGTCTACTGCAGGGCCTCATCCAGAGCGCCAGGCCTCCCTCCTTCTGCTTCCTGCTCCCCAGGGTCCACGCAGCTGATGTGGCTGCTGCCCAGCCCGCACAGATGCCCTCGTCTTCATCCTCCTCCACCAGCAGTCCCGCTCCTGCATCCATCCACTCTCCCAGCACCGTGCCAAGCAGCATCGGCAGGCCAGAATTCCCAGACACAGGATGGGACCGCATCAAAGACCTCTTTGACAAAGAGTTAGTATCTCTGTTCCTCCTTGTCTTTTTTAATTTAGCTCTTTCACCTGTTTACCACCTTACTCTCTTTTAAAAGGTTAAATAAAAAAACATGTCCTCCGTTCTGCATCCATTTTGTTTGTTCTGCAGATGTAGACAGTGTGACGTCAAATCTGGAGCTGAAACAACTTTCAGATTAAATGATTTGACTGTAAATTAATTGAATACTATTTTGATTATTTACATTTAAATAACTTTTCATTTAAAACTTCCAGTTGTTCCCTTGTTACAGCTTCCTATTTTTAATGGGCTTTTTCTAGTGTAATAGTAAACCTCTGGTCCAACCAACATCCAATTCACAGGTGTCATCTAAACCTAGTGATGTCAGAATGAGGCGTGTCTTGAATAAAACTGGAAAAACTCTCTAAAGCTGCCTCAGTGTCACATACTTGGCTGTGCAAACTTTATTTTTGACTTTTCTGTGACCAAATGATTAATCAAGAAATGTTAATTGAAGTTATTGTAGTCCAAACAGTAAATGAGACTTTGGGTGTCCGGTCTTCATAAAGAGTAAGCCTATTTCAACACCATCATTGAATGCATTAAATATGCCAATTTAGTATAATTCTGTGAGACTGTACCACTTTTTTTTAGTATTTTTTTTTTTGGGCCTTTTATGCCTTTAATTGATAGGACAGCTGAAGAGAGACAGGAAGCAGAGAGAGGGGGAAATGACATGCAGCAAAGGGCCGTCTGATGCAGGATTCGAACCAGGGCCGACTGCAGCGAGGACTGTAGCCTCCACACACTGAAAGTGTGGGTGAGGCTGGTGTAGGGTTTGCTGAGAGTGTTGTACATAATTGAGAGGCAGAATAAAAGGTCATTGCAAAAAGGTTGCATGCCTAGTTTGTGTATTTGCGTTTGCTGCAAAAAAAGCGGACAGCTTAGCTGACAAGACCACTAAAACTTCACCAATGGAAAGCAATAAAGGTTTATTAGATAAGGGTTTCCTTCTCTAAATAAGAGAGGAAGACTAATACTGGTATTCCTCCTGTCCTGCAAACATTTTACAACTTACAAAATATTACAAACATTCATATTGGAATACAGTACAGGAGGTTTGGGTAGATTTCATCAATCAACAGTTTAAATCTAATCTAAAAACTAAAAAACAAAGAAACTAAATCTAAATCTACAAAAAAAACAAAAAATATAACCAACTCTAACACCTCACCTCACAAAGCTAATCTACAAAACACCTCACAACCAACACCTCAACCCACACCTCACCCACCATCTACTACCTACAAGAAAAGATGAATCTACACACTAATCTACTAAAAAATCTAAACTAATCTAAAAATCTAACAAAAAATAAAAAAAATCTAATCTTAAAATCTAAATCTAACTAAATCTAACAGAAAAAACAAAAATCTAAAAACAAATCTAACACCTCAACAACACCGTGAAAAATCAATCTAAAACACCCCACCCAAAACAAAAAACCTCACAGCCCCTGCAACAAAACACTACTAAATCGAACTAAAAACAAACCTCACACAATCCTCATGACGTCAGGTAGTTCAGTGCTTTTACTTTTTTTTTTTTTTTTTTTACATACTTGAGGAAAACAATCATACATTTATTTTCTAATATAGTTGGTTAACCTGTGTACCTGAAGTCATCATGAGTGCCGTGCTCTGGAGTGCGGGGCTTCCTAGTCCGTTTCCATTGGCTGTCCATCTGCATGTCAGCATTCACTGCTGCATCCGGGGCCGCAGCGTTTGCTGTGTCACACTCTGTTTACACCAGGGACCGAGGCTATGTTTGACCTAGTTTGTTGGAAAGCCCAAGAGGCACGGTCAAAAGCACATTGCACACAGCACAGACACAGAAAAGAAAGAAAAGCCATTTTGCAATAGAAACGACATTAGGTAGAATTAGGTGTACTGAAGATAATAAGCAAAAATTAATACAAAAAAAACACTGAAGAGAGAGAGAGATGCTATACACTCTGATGTTTTGTTGCAAAGAGCAATTATTCAACTTGTTTATCACATGGAGCCATAAGCAAATCATGAGACAAAGTTATTTACATGATTTTGTTCTCAGTATAGAGACAGTATTTCTTTGAGTTGATGTTTATTAGGTTGCACTCATTACAGTAGGAGGATTGGATTTGGATCACTTTATTGCGTTACTCAATATTGTATAATGTTGATCAAGTATAACTCTGTCTCACTCACACACACATGGTTGGACAGAAATACTTTAAGACATCATCGACTCCTGTCCAAACTGAACTTTGAAACAAAGTCAAACATGTCACTCCCCAGTGTCGAAACCCAAGCTGAAAAACACCAAAGATATGTGCCACATACACAGTATGCACAACATGTACAACAGGTCCAACAGTGTGTGTTTTCATTCTGAGTGAAGCAGTGTCCATTCATTCCAGAGAAGGTGTGTGAAGTCCAGACAAAGATTATCTTCACAGTTTTGTCAAGTCCCACCTTAAACAGAAACAGGAACAGTGCGGCTGAGTACGTCTGGCTCTGTTGGCCTTGAGTCCTGATCACATCTTTATTCTGTGGTAAACTGAGCATTCCTGGATCCTCTCATGTCCTTACTGCTGTCCTCCAGCTGAGAACATTCAGATCTCCAATCAGCTCGTCTGTCAACTGCAAACGGGCCGCCTTTTAAAGAAAGAAGATGACCAGTGAACAAGACAGCAACAACTTTACTGGAAATTTGTGTCCATTTTTTTTTACTCTGTACTTCTAATTTTAATCTCACCATTCAGCAAGTTTGAGCTTGTGGTATCTCTGTGCGTTCTCTCCTCTCTCTCTTCTCTGGCTTCTTCTCCTGCCAGCGACTGGATGCTGAGATCAAAGCACCGGTGGAATCCTGCCCACAAGTTAGGAGAAACTTAGAAAACATATCAGAGATGTACATTTGCCCAAAACAGCAAATACACTTATGCTTTTATTCTCTACAGTAGTTACTCTGTGTGTTTATGAGAACAGAAAGATATGAAACCATTCCAGGTTTCTGGGAAAACTGGGTATGTAATGTTCCTATACACTGGACCTCATGATTGCATAATGTATTTTGTAGCAGCAGCTACTGCCCGTCATTTCCACCATTGCGACAAACTCATGTCCAATTTTCTCTCATCTGTCTTTTGCAAAGTCACTCCCCCAGCAACACACCAAACCTTCCAGCCACACCTCCGCCACGTGCCCGGACGAGGGGCCGATTGGGCTGCGATCTGGAGCGTGATGTGCTTTCCGATTAGTTGCCTCCTTTCATTTCGCCCCCTTCTGCCCCGACTGCACCTGCATAGCCAGGGCTTGGCTGTTTGCACACATCAAATGCTCCAGGTGGCCGGTCCCTCAGGCAGGCAGTGAGAGGGAAGGAGGCAGCAATACTAGTGCGGACGCAACAGGAGAACAGACCAGGCCGAGCCAACATGAGCTGACTGATCACAGAGAAAATCCAAACCAGCCCCTCCAGTCTGTACACACATCAAACACCTAACACTCAATCTCCATTATACGATCAGATTCAAATCTGCCCTTGGCTCTGTGCGCTCAGCTGCAAGCGGCCAGAGGAGCGAGTGGAAAGTGGGGCAGAGAGAGAAGAGAGGCTGTGGGGAGAGAGGAGTGAAGCATAAGTCCAGATCAGACCATGCTAGATGGAGATGAGAGGCTGGAATAACTGAGATGTATAAATGGAGAGGGCAGCTGCTGCCTTGGCCTCCTCCTTGCTCTAGTACCCAAAACATGGCCCTCTGCAGTGCACATGAGTCCCTCGGCACTGCGAACTGAGCTGGAGGTGGGGGTGGGGGTTCAGCTGGGGCGACAGAGTTTTGCTGGAGGGGCGCAGCTGGCTGCCAGAGTGCTCACTGCTCTCAAGCACAGAGGCATGGACATGGACGCATACACGAGCAGTAATGCAAACACGTCTGTTTAAAAGGCTTCTGACGAGTTAACTCAAATCTGTGACGAGGGCCGAGACGCTTCAGGGAGCTAACCACATGTCCTGTGGAAGGCTGATGTGTTGGACGTTACAGTGATCAATGGATGGAACAGACACTTGTGGGAGCGGAAGCCAACCTTACCCCAGCACGCTCTGCTCGATGACTGTCCCAGCCACCAGCCGCCCCAGGCCCAGGTTCAGTCGGAAAGGCATCCAGCACTGCTCACACACACACCGAGAGTTTTATCATCATCACTCATAACCAATCGTGCTGGCATCTGTTGGAGCTATCCGTCATTGGGTTAACGAGGATATAAAAGGTTCCATTAAATTGCTGTCAGTACCAAAAAACAAACATCATTTCTGCACAATAAAGAAGACACTTTCTGCATGTATATTCTGGACTAAATATTTTTTTAATAATTATTTTATGGGTATTTATTATTTATTTAGACAGCTGCGGTCAAAAGATAAAAGAAACTGAAAGAGGGTCGTGGTCACGTCTAGCGCCATAACCTCAGTAATCTGGTCATGCAATGAAGGAAAAGTGGACTGTTCTCATCAAGATACATATCAGAGGGATCATGTGGGGTGTGTGCCTCCGGAGGAGTCAACAGTACTGGCACAGTGATCCATAGTTGTTAAAAAAGTTTGATGAGGCCACGCTGAGGTCCATGTGACTCACCTCCAGCTGCACATAGTGGCTGATGGCATACTGTCTCGGTACACAGACAGCCCGGTGCTGACAGAGCTAGAGAGGGAACAGATGAGGGAAGACGTTAGACACGAACAACAGATTTATTGAGGATGATCATTAAAAAATATCTAATAATTAATACATTTGATTGATGCTCCCTGTCACAGTTGGAGCTAAAATCACTAAAACCTTTAGCATCAGTTGTTGCCATGGTGCTGAACATGCTTTCATAAAACTGGATTTTAATCGAGCTGGTTTACGATGACTGCAGTTGTGTTTGGTTTAAGAAAATATCTGAATCTAATAAAAAATATGAGTTAAATTATAACCAATGTGTTTCTTACTTAAACAGGGTGACAAAAGCACCAACTCTCCGCTCCATCTCCATCCGTATCTCACAAACCCGGATAGCTGCGTTATGGGCGAGCGCTGAATGACACACAACCACATAAACAAAAACATTGTTTTTTAAGACTCCGTCATTCAACCGAATTAGTTACCGACACATTCACCCACTCCACTGCGTCCACTCGGCCTTATAGATTTCTGCCTGGCTGGCTGGATTAGCGCCTCTGGCGTGCGAGCTGCTGGCAGGCCTCCGAGAACAAGCCTGCAGTGCAGCGACTAGGCCGCTCTTTATCACGTTGGTCAGCTCCTCTGGGTAACTCTGTGGTCGGACTACAGGGAGACAAGAGACAAACATCAGTCATTTCAATTTACAAACTGTGACGTTGGCTCTAAGTTTTATGTAGCTACATTTGTTATTTGTATAAATGCAAATAATAGCTTTTGTAACAGCACGTAAAGCATGTTAAAAGACTGCATTGCGT